>NC_051154.1:396241948-396321947 GCF_013339745.2 Dermacentor silvarum | reverse complement strand
CCATCGGACGCGGTCTCGGCTTCACGCCTTTTGCGTACTCACAACACCACCACCTCCCACTTTTCAAAAGCGAGACACCGTTCCCTTTCGTGGGCTGCATTTGCATGTGGATTTTGATGGACGTTCGCCCCTTGCTCCATAGAAAGCGAATCACACTTCGTTGCTCTTATGCCGGGGACGTGTGAAGCAAAATCGCCATCGTCAACAACTAACAGCAGCGCCGTGCCGCGGAGCTACTGACACATAAGGCTTAGCCGGTCCAAGAAAGGTCCACCGCTAGGAATGGAGATGTTGACTTCGCATTTACAGCCGTTAATTGGGTAAAAAATAGGCGCAAATATTTTCTGATTCACACTCGTAGATAAGTAATCAGCTGTGATGAGAAATGGTAAAGCTTTCCATTTGCTAAGAATGCTGTTTCGCTTGAGGTATTATATTCTATGACGTTCGTGCAACGTGTCGATGAGTGGGCTTGTCTTTCTCGAAAATGCTCAAAATGACGCAGCTAAATGCTAAAATGCTCGAAAATGACGCAGCTACCAACTCATATGAAGGGTGCGTTTTGGGGCAAGAGCGCGAAAAAAGATACATGACTAGAAAATTAAGTAATGGGTTATTGCGTGACAATACCACGATCTGATAGTGAGGAACGCCGTAGAAGGGTACTCAGGAATAATTTCGACCACCTGGGGTTCTTTAACGGGCACAAAACACACTGTACACGGGCCTTTTTGCATTTTGCTCCCATCGAAATGCGGCCGCCGGGGCTGGGATTCAATCCCACCGACCCCGTGCACAGCGACGTATACTGCGCCGAAGCCACGAAGGAACCATGGCGGATGAAACATTACACTACTGACGGCGTATAGAATATTTCCGGTTATAAGGTGAAGGTTCAACAGAACTCCTTGTGGATAATACGAAACATCGGCTTCTCTAAGGGCCGGCACAGACTGCATAAAAGCAGTTGTTAGTGATGATGTCCTCCCTGTTATTCATTAAGGAGAAATACTTAGGTGTCTATGCTGGCGGTGACCTTGGCGGTGACCTTGGCGAAACTGCACCGTGACGAAAAATTACTGACGCCGCAAGAAATTCTCGGATTGACGTCACATTTTTCAGGGAGGTTCCTGTAAACAAAGTAATTTAGTGACTTGGAAAAGAAAATTTGCTAAATTTCGGCCTGGGTAGGAAATAATTGCCGTTTCGATGTTTCCAGCAATTTTGCACCGCAAAGCAATAGTTGACCTAACTGTGGCTCAAGTGGGATAAGAACAGCAGTGCTCTTAACAGACTTGCAAACAATACTAAGCGCTCAGGGAAAAGAAAAATAAAGCTTGAAGTGGACAACTGCGTGCAAATAGGAGAAACCTTATTCTGGAGGCTTCAGGCTTAGTTTTATTGCGATAGCACTTACACGGACACTCTAGGCGACCTTACGCTGCTACCATCAACATTGTCTCTGCCGTGCTGCCACGGTATCGATGGGGGTCATGCAGCTTGCCCGCGGAGCATTAGAAACTTTCCGGAAATAAAGATAGACGTGCAGCGCCACTTGGCGGCTAAAACGACCAATACAAGTAGACGCACAATGAAGCTCTGCGCATTCAGTTCTTCGGTGGAGTCACAGATGCGCTCCGCCTTCCGATGCTGGCATGAAAGTTGCGTGCAAGAAACACTAGCCTTCATGCCGTGCAGGTATGAACATACAGTGGTCTGAGTGGAACATATAGGGAACTTCGAGCTAATAACGCCGATAGGCTTCATTGGGCCTCATCTCGTGCTCAATTGACATGTGGCCCCCGGAAAACCGTTGGCGTCAATACCTATCGAGCCAGCGTTCTGAGACGCCTGCCAGCCGCAATGGCAATCTTTATTTTGCACAAAAGCGCTTGTCTCGCGTCCTGAACCACGCCATGTCACTTATGTGTATAGTTGAAACACCATTGGAAGAGCTCGAGGGCGATGCTAAACATTGCTATCGCTTCAATTTTCTTGACTTTGGGCGAAAATGCCACATTTATTCGCTCACTATTGCTTCCTTATTGTAAGCTAAAATCTCATGTGTGCTTCTTAAATTGCCCTTGTTCTCGGTCCGTTGATTGCCATGTGGGCTCGCTGTGCAAACAAAATTTTCACTCACATGTTTGTGACTGCAATGGTGAGACCGACTATTGCCCAGCTTGCAGGGATGCTAAATTTAGACCTACTTCGGCCACTCCTACGGACGAAAGTAAAAGGTCGTATTGTGCGATGACGTTCTGTAACGAAGTGTTTGTTGACCGAGGCAAGCAAAAACGGCTTGAAAGAAGGAGACATGTACTTGTATGTTCCACCTCGGGTAATGCGTATAAGTTAGTATGGGCTCGTTCTCTCTAAACCGCACGGGAATACAGCAAAAATTCAGAAACGCCGGCTGTCATTACAGTGAACTTTTATAGGGAAACCTCGGGTAGAAAATGGAAAAGAGGCGACAACCAGGTTCGCTTCCTTAATAAGTCCTGTTGTGGTTGTAATATTCATTCAGTTTTCTTGTCAAATCCGTTTCCGGTAAGCTTTATATTTTACCCCAAGTGGAATGCATGCGGTGATTTCATTAAAGTCTTATGTGTCTGTGTAGTGAGTGACCTTAAGGGGTAAACTACAATCTGCTGTAAACTTACACGGCATCTCCTTACAGTTGCACCACGCACTAGCACATTTAACAGCACTGGTTATACTACGTCTCGGACAACGAAGGCCCTCTTAGCCTTTCTCAATGACACTGGCCTCGGCCTAGCTCTTATGTCGCTTCTTGCTTTGTGGACATATGTGTGCTGATTGTGCGTGTACTATGTAGGAATGCGTCATTTCATATCTCACCTTCAATGTGTAGGGTATCATTTTAGGACCAAGGAAGCGTCAGAACATCGAATAA
This sequence comes from Dermacentor silvarum, assembly GCF_013339745.2. Lineage (NCBI taxonomy): Eukaryota > Metazoa > Arthropoda > Arachnida > Ixodida > Ixodidae > Dermacentor > Dermacentor silvarum. The sequence continues at coordinate 396,319,030 of NC_051154.1, read as the reverse complement.
AAAATGTGTTTTTGTCTCTCCAGTTGTACCAGGCAAATCATGTTTGAATGCGCATAAAAGGCAAGTATTCATTATGTGCTCGTTCGAACTGAATAGCGTGCATGCACCAACTTTATTTTTACTTATAACGCTGCAAAGACGACCTCGTGGCAATGCAGCGCCGGCGTGTTCCTTCTGGGACGACGAGCTTACTACACAGCGCCCAGATTTGTGCGATGAAACTGCCCTAGAAGATGCACGGACTCTGCTGCGCGATGCCGTGACCAGGATGGGGGCTACCCTTCCTGAGAGCATTCCTGCACCGGATGTTACCTCTGACAGCTACACCTTGTACAACGGCACCCTTTCTCCTCTGCGCCTTGCTCACGTGAACGTGACCGCGGAGGACGCTGTATGTCGAGCTGACGTGCGGCACTTTCCATTCGCCATAGGAGTCGGCGGGGTAAGTGGTTATTATGTTTGTCGTTTGACAGTGGTTCTAGTATGAATACTGTGTGACAGCGGCTTTGCAGCTTCGGTGCACAGTATCGAAATGCTCCGTAAAGCTGTCGCACTTCTTTTCTCCTGAGGATATCACTTCCACGGTGGACTCTTATGCATATATAAAGCAAATTAACTGCTCGGCTATACTTATATTTGGGCTTTGGTTGTTATTGTCGAGCATAATTACCGAATATTATTATTATGCAAAAAACTTGCTTGAAATAATAAAGTATTCACCTGAAGAGGTATGCATGGATAGCTTTTGTTTAATTCTTTACGAAAATAGTTCTTCAGTGCGGTTGAGCTCCTCATTTTTCTCCGGTTGAGTCATCAGAAATTCACCAGGAAATCTATACGTGATGCCTTTCAGCATTGATTCCAAATCACCACTCAGAAACACACACATGGTTATTTTGGTGTATGGAGGTGAAACATGACTCTTTACCTGTGGAATTTTATGAGTAAAGTCACGATGTGTTTCAGCATTATCTTAATCACAGTCATTCACTTGAAAATACACACAAGGTTTCTTTGAGCAAAATTAAGTTTTAAGTGTGGTTTCTTATGGGTAAAGTCATGATGTGTTCGAGCATTAGTGTCATAGCAGGTGCTAATTTGAGAATACTATTGGTAATTTCCTTGTGCAATACTAGGCAGACTTTATATTTGGCGCGTATGCGTCATAATGTGTCCCAGCCGCACATTCACAACAGCAATTCACTAGAGAATATAGGGAAGGTTTTGTTAGTGGATAAAAAATAGGAACTTTCGCTGTAGTATTTTAGGGTATATTTATAGGCTGTCTGTGGTGTCCGTTTCTCTCTACTTGCGTTACTCTAGATCTGCACGTCTCTCGTTTTTTAACACAAACAATAAAGTGTGGATATAATTTTAACTTTACAAAATTTCCTCTTCTTATAAGAATAACTAATAAGTTATCAATTCGCTCAATTAAGTAGAACTTCTAAGCCAAATATTGGATGTGCTTTTAATTCACACGAATATTTGTTTTGGAAACGGAATTTCGTCAATCGGCTGCTGCATGATAGAAATTTTCTCTCCAAGAACGAAGGTGCAGCAATGCTTGCGCTCCTATTTGTTCCACTTGTACGTACATTTTCTGATGTTGAAGTGTACAAACTTCCGCCTTTGCCAAAAGCTAGTGCAGATATCCTTTTCGACAGGAGATGAGGCTCAGCTCATGGGTGCACCAGATTTGTTTACGTGCAATCGACGCATCTAGGCTCAAGCATAAATAATTCTGACCAAGAAAGAAGGCTTACCGACTTCAGAATTAGCAGCGGTAATTTCAAATAAAGTTTTTTATTTGTACGGCTTCTATTCAACGCTCAAGCAGCGGTGTCCGCCAGCAATTCGTTTAGCTACAGTAAATACGTAGACATCGAAGTTTCAACCTGAGCAGTGAAAGATAGGAAATCTCACGTGCCATCTCAAAGCGTGAAGTGGGAGCACCTGCACACACACTGTGTATTACTGTTTACATGACAAAAATGCACTACAGCCGATGTTTTCCAGCAAGGCGACAAACACATTTTCCTAACGTGATTAAAAACACTTTACAAAAAAAGGTTACCCAACGTGGTGGTATTCTGGCATACGGAACGCACATATCGTTAACATGCCCAACCAGTGCCTTGTGATCTGAGTTAAATAAATAGGCGGTTGAAATTCTCACTTGGAGAAATAAAATAGCATTAACTATTTAATTTTGGAACCCATAAAATACAATTTTGAACAAATGCCGCGACAACTAGAAATGACATGCGTCCATGAAGGACGTCACTCAGGAAGTGGAGTGCAATGTCGCGAAAGGGTCCAGAACGTGAGAGTAATTATTGTTTGGACAAATGTGCAAGGCAAAAAAAAACTCCTGCCGAACGGGAGAAACTATTTGTCAAGCAGCATGGGTCCCCCCCCCCTCCCCATAGACGAAGCTTAGAAAAATGTTTTTTTTTTCAGGAAGAAAGACTTTCTTCTTTATATACAATTTTAATACTTCATCTAGAAGTAGTTTCAAAGGCATACATTTTGCCAACTCACTGTCTACAATTTCGTAATCTATATGTCTTTTTTACAAACATATAGTTTGTTATAAGCAAGTTACAAAAATATTTTTTTGGAACTTGTTCGGGCAGTAACTAGCGTAAGTAATGCGGCCCCGTACAAGGGGTACAAGCCCAATTCAAACAGGTTTTAAGCGTTTCATTGCCGGAGTACAAATGTCATCGTCGTTTGCGGCAGTTTTCTGACAAGCGCCAGAAATAGACGTATGCACAGCCGTGAGCAAAAGTGTACAGACACACAAGGTTGCTGAAAAACCTAATTTATCGGTAATTAACTTGCAATATTGAAATTGGCGAGTACATGGGAAAGTTCGCAATGGTAGGCATATCTGCAGTCCTCGATGTCAACGTAGGTTCACAGGCTGAGGAAGAAATCGGCTCTATCGCGCAATCACTTGTCCGTATACTTTTGTTCACTGATGTACGTACGATTGCATAACACCGAGCCGGATAACGTCACAATCCCTGCTTCGCACGCCCTGTATCTATGTAGAATGCAGCAGTCAGCATGTCTTAAACTTGCGTCCAAAGGCTGCAGTAGAAATCAAGCTGTTGTTTTCATACGATAGTCATCACCGTCGTCTTGCTCCTGCCATGATACACACGCTCACGTCACAAACACAGCTTCTGCCATAAAGGACCTAGTTGGTCCACCTGGTAACGGTTTTCCATAACCCCAGACAATGCTGGATAGCCTACAAAATGCTTAGCACAACTTCAATTCCCACAGTACATGGGTTCTGGAAAAAAATATGTGGCTTCTCCGTTGGACGCCGCGCGTCTCGCTTATTGGTACTAGATTTTTTTTAATACAGTTGTTTATATTGCCACAGTCAATGCGCCCGCGCCAAGCTCACGATTGGCTGCGTCATTGTCGTCTTTTGTTGCCACTAAGCATAGGATGAAACACGTTCGCGCATTTTACGCATCATGGCCGTAAACTAAGTGTAAAACGTAATTACTTAAATTTTGGTTATACTTCTATTGTGGTTCTCCATTTCTTGTGCAAGCATTTTCGGCCTCTTCGAGTAAACCAACTTGAGGAGTAGAGATATGCCATCTGCCGCTCGCAATTTCATAAATTTTCCTCAGCTCAAAAAACTATAATTTACAAGTCAACTGACTTGGGTGCAAAACATTGTCTGAAGTGTTGAAACAACGTTCAGTTAGTAAAAAAATGCACGTTATTGGCAGTGAAAACATTGAAACGGGCATGAAGGCCATAATTCTGTCGCTGATATGGATAAGCTCTTAAATGATAAACGCTGGCTCCCTACACTAAAATTCAAGAATGGTATTCAAGCAAGCCAGCAGTTTTTTGCCAAGAAAGGTTTAACAATGCTTGCCAGCAGTTTCACAACTGACGATATATACAAAAAAGAGTAAAGGACAAAGGAGCAAACATGAAATTAATGGGACATCTAGAAAAAGAGCGTCAAAATAGGAATGCCACGCTTGTCTTTTTGAAGGAACTACGTGTGTGAGCATTGCTTCTGCATAGTCAGACAAACCAAATAAAATGTCTGTACACCCAAAATGGCCATGATCGTAGTCAGCATCGTGTACCATGAATCACCGTGGCCTGATAAATTAGGTGTGCAGATGCGGTGCTTGTATACATTTATTTCTGCGTGTACAAAAATTATTCGGACGAGTGCGCCAAAGTACGGCATAGTAGTTAACGCTTCGGGGTCACTGTGCTTTCTTGCTTCCGTACGCTTTCAGAAACCTAAGTGCACAGATATATTGATGAACACAGTATTCTTCGTGCTCTGCTAATCCTTATGGACGCTGAAGCTTAAAACAACCATGTTTCACACATATTTAAAAGCCATCCCGTAACATAAATAAATATTGCGTTCTGCTTAGCTCTGATATTACATACCGTGTCATGCCAAATTTTCTAGTCCTTATTTATCTCGAAATTATTCTCACCGCTTCTTCAATGTTCGTAATAATGACAAATGCGTTCTGGTTGATTCTCTACACTTTGTTTTCTAGAGATTGTTGTTTTGTTTTTCTGCAGTTTTTTTATGTAGACCCAAAATTTCGCGGTAGCTTGTGGTAAAAAAAATTGCTCAGAAAACTTGCAACTACATTATTTTGGTTGCTGGAATGTATATAATCCTTTGTCAAACACGTTGCCATCTATTTCTTTGCCTAGGACGCCAGCATCTCAGGGATTTACGAGTACTTCTTCACGGGCAACAACGTGACAGCGAGCGAAGATCGTGGGCGCATTGTAGTGACATACAGAAGAGTCGTGTTCCAGGGGAAACTAAGCCAGCATTTGGGCCACACAAGCGCAAGTAGCAGCGATGGCACAACTTCTACTTCGCAGACGCCAGTGTGGAACGCACGTGTGACCTTGAAAGAGGATCCTTCGTTCTGGGGCACAAACACACGCCCGGAGAAGGTTCGAGTGAACGGGCTTCCCTACTTTGACATGATGAGAGCAAGTGACCAACGTTTTGGGGCCATTTTCTACAAACTTCCGCAAACACATGTACTCCCTGCTCTAAAGAAAGCACTTGGAATTGAGCAGTTGCAAAAGTAGGCGACGCTTCCACAAGAATGTATTTCAACAAGTGTGCCCTGTAGACACACTCATGCCATTCGTCCAGTTTGATTAGAAACTTAACGCGCAGTAACGGCAAATAAACGTAGTTTTTATTCTTCTTAATAGCGATAACAGAGCGAACAAAGAAGGCACGAAAAGTATGCCGACAGACGCAAGTGCTGTATGGGCTGACAATGAGCTTATCTAGTGACTGTTTCTTTGGCACGGGCGCTTTTCGTCTCTTTTCCAAAGTACTTTCTCGTGCAAAAGATGCCGAGCCAGGAATTTCGTGATAAAGTCTATCCTTTTTTCTTTGTACGACTCTAAGCTGTAATGGATTGCATTGTGAACTTTCCAGTTAAGTCGTTATTTCAGTTTATGCATCGGGTAATTACGAAGAAATTGAATGTTTTCGGAAATCCTGTGTTCTGTGCACATTTGCTGGCATGTGCACGTACCAGCCTGGCTGGGCTTATATATATTATTTTTCCCAATAAACATTCAGCGGCGTGTACATAGCCTGTCTTTAACAACATCGAGGTCCCGTGTTGCTTTATGCCATTGTCATCTTTAGCAGTTAAACCAAACCAACTAGCCCCATTCGCCGCGTTACTATACTTGTTAAAATATCTAGAAGGAACCTGGGAATTGTGCTATGAAACGGAACGTATTTATTATCTCATACGTCATTTCCTGAAACTTGAGGGCCAGAGCACAGAATGGCTTTCGGGATATCTGAGCGATGCCTATGTAATAACGCGTTGAAAGCTTCTTTGAAAGATGTTGACTTTCCCAAAGCTATTCGCCCAAAGATTTGCTATTTCAGTTGAACAAATATTTTTGACAGTTTACGACGTGCCTGCAAATCGAATCATTGCGTAAATTAAGAAAACCTAGTAGAGCCCATCACATAATGATTGTTCGAAAGATGTTGACTTTCCCAAAGCTATTCACCCAAAGATTTGCTATTTCAGTTGAACAAATATTTTTGTCAGTTTACTACGTGGTTGGCAAATCGAATCTATGCGTAAATTTCGAAAACTCAGTAGAGGTCATCACATAATGATTGTCGACAGTAATGCGTCGGCATTGAATCAATATAGCGACGCAACGCACTGTCATCGTCGTAACGAGTTACGAATGTGGCGTGTACTCCAGTGAAACTCCTATTTCGCCTTTCGCTTAGAACACTCGGCGCCATCTAACACCACTGTCGCCAAGCCTGCGCGTGACATCCGAAATGCATGTGCGCCAGTGCGTGCGAACGCTGAGGAAGGCGTCATGTGGCAACTCGTCTCCTTTCTAGCGATTTTTTTCAGGACGCGTTGCGCCATCTTGTGATACGGCCGACAAGTCCGCACGTAGCCTCCGAGACGTGATGCGTGTCGCACTGCTGCCTGCGAATGCTGTGAATTGTTCGCCTCGCTTGCCGAACACTCTGTGGCAGACACTGTGTTACCACAGTTGGCGAGAGGTACCTTGTAGAGCGGCAGGTATCCGGTGCATTCATGGCGCCGCTGACTGACGCGTCGGGTTATAGTCCTTGAGGAACCCCTGTGACGCGGATTTGAGTTCGTTCGACATCGGATAAGTTTAAGCGATATTTTTTGGCATATTAGAGCTGCACATTACCCAAGTTGCCTTGAAAGACGTTCATGGCAGATCGGCACACAACCACTGGCACTAACCGCGCGACGCAAGTTGTCATCTAAGAGGTTCATTGGAGATTGGGGCGCACCGAGTGGCACACGCCCACTTCTCAGAGTCGGAGTCAGAGAGCTTCTTCGAACAGCTGGTACACACCTAGTTACGCATCTACAGTGACCCACATTGGCGTGAAAGAGGTTCGTCGAAGTGGGGCGCGTATGTACGCATTGTCACATACTCCAGCCACCTAAGTTGGACCAATGGTTGGTTTAGAACCCTGTTCCCTCAGCACAGAAGCCCCATGCGTAACCCATTGGACCATGAACTACCCGTGAACCAGGTAGGCGGGGAAGCGGTTAGATGCAAACATAGGTACAAACAACGATAATCATTGATAGATACAGACATGCATAGAAACTTAGATTGTTGGACCCCGGAAAGTGTGTGAACCACGCTGAGAACTTTAACGCAATAAAATATAAACACATACACACCGAACAAATGAAGCATACTAAAAAAAGAAACGAAGACACATTGTCGGGACTAAAGTGTGAAACGGCGGAAGCCTGACACCATTGCCTGTTAAAGTGTCTGTTAAAGTAGTTTGTAGCCGCCTGGAACTGTTGCAGCGCCTCTTGTGGATCAGGAGGATACGCGTCTTCCATGGCGGTGCTTATCCAGCTATGCGCGCTGCAGGCGTCAAGGCATGAGTGGAGCAGACGACAAAACGAATAGGCAAGCAGGCGACGTTGCTGTAGCAACTGTAGCAACGACGAAGAAACCGACAGACCCGCGCGGCGCCGAACCACCCCGACACCCGCACTTGATGACAGTGACGTCACCCACGCGAGCCAATCAGGAGGCGCACAACTGTGGCTGGCGAAAGTGACGTCATGACACAGAGGAGACCAATTGGGTGGCCGGACAGCTATGACAGTTTCTGTTGACGGTAGATGACCTTGCCAATGAGCCATTAAAGGCTTCCGCCTTAAAAATGTGTTGAACGTTCTCGCTACCTATGTGTAGCGAGAAACGTTCTGTTACCTTACCTATATCTTATATCTGTGTACCTTACCTTGTGGTAAGATACACTATATACGTAAAAGAATGCTGTTTTCACCAGTTCTTTACATTTTCATGCATATACGACATGAAAACTACTAGAATGCATTATCCTGTCAAACAAATATAAATTTAAGGGTTTGCGGTGCTGTCAGCCGTGTAATGTTGACAGCACTGCTGTAGGGCAGCTCATCTGTCTTGCACTATATTAGTACCAACGCGCCCTAAGCCAGAATATTAGTGTTTCACATGGTGGTTTGCCTGACTTGTCTTGCTGTTGTCCATAGCACAGCATATAAATGCTAACTGTAAGTAAAAGTGCACAATGCAAAGCTGCGAAGTGGTTCATAAGAACAATTTCTCATTTTGGCTATAACAGCAAGAGAAGCAGCATGCACGTCCAATGTGCAGAGGTTCTTGTATAAAGGTTCTCGCAGCAGGAAAGTAAATATATTCCACAAATGTTCATTTCCTTAAACATATCATTTAAGCTTAGACCACCGAAAAAAATCAGTCTTTGCTTCCGACTTACTGCTCTAAAAATCATGTGTCGGTAGCTGCATGTGCTTTCAAGAAATTGCATAATAGCCAACATAAGCTGCTAAGAACAAACGCTAGTATGTAGGAATTGTTTGTGCAGGAGGAATATGTGGTGGTTGAATATGCACCCATGAATATGCATTGGTTCACCTTAAATAATAGTGAATGCCATAGACAAACCTGGTTATAATGTCAAACCATGCATTTATTTACTGCCTGCTTACATCATCCTGGCAATCAAGTGACACTTATATAACAGTAACTTAAAAACTGATAACACACTTAAATATATTTCCTATTAAACATCAAGGTCTTCTATCGCATATTAAGACTCTACTAACAGCTACAACTACAGCAAAATATATTTTGCCTTCCCATGTAGGTCAGACTTCGAAATTTTTTGCTTTTTGTCGAGTTCCCTTATTTCAATGGCAGAACACAATTTATACTTCTTAATAACAGCACAAATACTGTCCTCCTTCACTTTGTAATGTACAACACAACACAGTAACACTCCGGTTGGATACTATCTCCTGCCAAGCATCCAGCCGGTCTTTTTGCCTAAGCTTGCAGACATGGCAGCAAGTGTGAAGTAGTCAACACAGCCTAAGGCGTAGAGTAACAGAAAGTCATCCAAGCACTGACAGCCAGCCATCACTTTTGCAGAGGATGGCCAGCAGCACAAGTGACGCACACATGCCTCCCTCGGTAGCATCACTTGTGCCCAGACCTCACTGGTTTCCAAGTCAATAATGCGGTAACCTGCAGAGACATCAATTACATCAAACTATAAAGTGCCATCTGAAACACTGAAGTAAGCAATGTTTACTGTGAAAACAGGCTATAAAAATGCTTACAAACAACTTAAGCTTCGCATAACTGTGAAACAAACAATAGTGACTTTACACAGGAGAATAATGCAAAACATCAAAAGCAAATTTCAGTGAAACCTAACCATTATAGCTATAAGTTTTGGACACAAGAGCAAGGAAAGCACAATAAACAATACCCACAACTTCCTTTATTGCGCTAAGCAGTTAAGACGTTAGTATCAATATATTCCTTTAACATAAAGCTTCCTTGCAATGCCACGGCTGCTTGTTACATACAGTTCAGTCTTGGAAGAAAACAAAAATTAACAAATGATGTGAATGCTCTACCACGGTACCAAAACCACATTTCATTCGTGATGAAAGAAAGTTCCAATGAGTGAGTGATAAATTTTACTTGTTGGTACAACATATTGGTGAATTGCAGCACAGATATTGACGACAGAAAAGACGAGACAATAGACGTGTGCTGACTTCCAACAAAAAGCTTTATTTTCAGTGACCCATGTTTATAGCCGTCACTCCTTGCATTGCACACGCGCAATTCACACCCTTAGGAAGGTCAACTCTGTCTGATAAGTGTACGGATGCTGACACACACAGAGCCAAGTCGCGCAATCTTTTCAGCTTCAATAATTTCACGTGTTAGTTGATCACCGCTTCTGCTGACAACAGTACACCGAGCAAACAATGGTACACAGGCACACAAACTGCAACAACATGCAAGCCAACTGTCATGCACGTTTTTCTTGACATTGTATGAGTGTTCTCTCAGCTGGTCATTGATACAGCGTCCTGTTTGGCCTATGTACTGTTTACCACAAGAAAGAGGGGCACAGTAATTCATGTTGCTAACATAGGTGACGAACAGATTTTTGTGCTTTTTGTTACACTTGTGTGCTGCACTGAAACATTTCCTTTGATTACACAACTTTATAAGCTTCTGAGGTGCAAAGAAGACAACTTTAACTTTGGAACGATCTGCAGTTTTCACGATACTGTGAGACAGCTTATGAATATATGGTATGTCAGCCACTTTAAGTCTGTCAGATGCTGTGATCACATGGCAACCACTCGGTGCATGCGCTTTTCAGAGTAGAGGTCATGTGGTCACTGCATCTGACAGACATAAAACTGGCCGTCATACCCTACATTCATAAGCTCTCACAATATCAAGAAAATTGCATATCATTCTAAAGTTGTGTAATCAAAGGCAATGTCACAGCACGCCACACATCTGCAACTAAACACCAAATTCCGTTTGTCACCTGTGTTAGGCACGTGGTTTATTGTATCTCCCTTGTGGTAAACAGTATATAGGTCAAATGGAACGCTGTATCAATCACCGGCTGAGAGAACACTCATACAATGCTAAGAAAAAATGTGCGTGACAGTAGGCTTGAATGTCATTGCAGTTCGTGTGACTGTGAACCGCTGTTTGCTCAGTGTACTGTTTCCAGTAGAAGCGGTGATCAACTAACACGTAAAATAATTGAGGCTGAAAAGATTTCGCGACTTGGCTCTGTGCGTATCAGCACACTTTCTGTACACTTGTCAGAGTTTACTTTCTTCCTAAGGGTGCAAATTGCGCATGTGCAATGCAGTGACTGACGGCTATAAACATGGGCCAACAAAAATAAAGCTTTTTGTTAAAGAGTTGCCGCATGTTTCTCGTCTTGACTCTTCTGTCGTTGCCTACATCTGCACTGCAATTCAGTGCCTGAACGACCGGCTACGACTACGCTACAGGTGTTGCATATCGGGAGAAGGGTTCAATATTGCTCTACACTGCAAAAGTTGTCGTTGCTATCCGCAGATGAAGAATACGGAAGTTCTGGCCGTGGAAAAACCAAATTAGAACGCAAGCTTTTGGAAGCGGTGTTAATCAAAAATTCTGGACCTGATAAGTAGGTTAGCGCCACTTCGCAGGCACTTTTAAACAATGAAATGCAACTCATGAGTAGCCACAAATAAGCTGGTTTGTTAATTCTGCTTTTGTTTCTTTTTAAAGACGATAGTGTTTCTTGGGCTACCTAAACGCGAAAAACTTTGTCACTCGATTCAACGGCTCGGACAAAACCAAGCATGAGAAGACGATTTTTTCTCCTCAGGGGCACCACATTTCGAAAGATATGCATCTGAAAAGTTAATAAATTCGGCGCAATACATGTATTGTTACAAACATTACAAGAACAAACTTGAAAAAATGTGAATGATACTTACTACCCACAGCTTCCCATTTATCGGAGCTCAATGTCGGCTTCTCAACAGCATTGCCGTCCTTCAAGCACCGACAAGGAGCCCCTGTGTCCTACGCCGAGCACCAGGGCTCCCCACATCAGTTATGCCAGTTCTTTGCAGAACAGGGAATCCCGGCGATGCAACTGGAGCAGGCCCCAGTTCTTGTTGCCAATGTATACAACATTTCCTAGGTGTACCTGCAATAAAAGATGGCAGAGACACATTAAGACTGTTTACGTGTGGGAACGTGAAAGCACCTTTAGTCAGCACCTTTAGGCTGCAATGCGACGTGCACAGTGTGACATGCAGTAGGCACACTTTAAGTCAGCCACAACCAAAGAGCTGCCGTGGCATAAGGGAAGCGGGCTCCTTTCACACTCCAGGTTCTATTCCCACCCAGTCTGCACAACTTTCTTATTAAAGCAATTAATTTGCTTTGTTTACATGAACCTACCTAAATTTGACATCACTCCAAGCGTCTTGATGTGCTTTTATTGCTTGTGCAATAGGCCATCGGTTTTATGTCAATAAGTGCTGGTAGCAAGAAGAAGTATGTCTAACCGTGCGATAAATGTAACCAGAAATGGCAGGTACATCCAGTGGCATTAGTGTAGGGGCTGCACACAAAATTATATAGCTTACCCTGTTTCAAATTTATTTTAAAGAGCAGTTTCATTGAGCCCAAGTAGAGTCTTTCAGCTTTTTGCAGTGCAGAAACAGGTACAGTTTGTGCCAGCCAACCAGATGAGGAGCTCTCCTAGTAACTGTCTCTAATCACCCTCTCAGCATTTAGTGATAGCCAAAATACAGCTTGTATCTCTACAGCTGACACATGTCCCATTTCCTCAATGTGGTATTCGTCACTGATTTTGATGGTCAATTGGTTGCCATAGATGAACAATCGAAATCTGGCGCGTAGCACCAGTCGTGTCAGTGCATCGTCAAGTGGCACGAACATATTTCTTCCTTGAGTGAATTATGGTGCTCTCCTGGGCACATGTTGAGGCACCAGCCAGTCTGCCCCATGTACATTTGACCGAATATATACATGATCAAAGGAACAGACTATGCTACCCCTGACGAACACAAGACAAATTGCGTTCCATCTTTAACTCAGCAAGCCTCAATTCTCATGTGGACTGCTATACACGCACATTTCCAGCGAAAAATAAAGTAGGCAGGATATGCACGACAGTCCACAAGTGAATTGAGAAAGGCAAGGGAGGTTTGCTTGGTTAAAGATACCACCAAATTTGTCTATAGTGTATGAGAGGCAGCTTACTGTATTCCTTTCACACCTGGTCAAATGTACACAGAGCAGACTGGCTGGTAACTAAATGTGCCAAATAAATTCCCATATTTCACTCAAAAGACCACCATGCTCGTCCAGTTTGGCCATGCATTGCCACGGTAGGACTTCAGGCTGGATTAAGATCATCTGTTTTTACCTACGTTGAAAAATTGACAGAGAGATCAGTGAGGCATACCACATAAACAAGACATGCGAGCCAGACCCCATCCTCAATTCATGAAATAAAAGGAATCCTTTCTAGATGACAAGTGATTGAAGTTAGTCTGCGCATATTTACTTTCCTTTTAGGGGCGAAGCTCCTTAGAGTGTGGGTCTGTCCCTCCTCTGTAGTATGTAGTAGTAGTAGGTAGCCACGTCTACTTTTATGAAAAAAAAATCACCACATATCCACGGGGCGACTGATGATGAGTGGGCGAAGCTCCGGAGGGAATCATCGGTAAACCATGAATCTTCCGTGTAATTCGCCCAGTCTCGCCGAACTAAATCGAACGATTGACTTCCACCAATGACACGCGCCATATGTGACGTCATTCCTATTTTATAACAGCGCCCTTCATTATAATTGCACCATCTCCCGCTTAAGGGTACGCTAGCACAAACGCGTTAGAAACGTGCAGTACTCTCTAGTAAAGGGGAGAGGCCACAGCTTCTTACGCAGCCGTTTACACATGCCGGAACGTGCACCGCGTTTGCCGACGCCATCACATGACTGCTGAGAGAGTATAACCCCCGTATTCATAAACGCTCCTCGACTTGAACTTGACTTGCCACTGCCTTCAACGCGTTTCGAACGCGCTGCCGAAGGCGGTGGCAAGTCAAGTTCAAGTCGAGGAGCGTTTATGAATACGGGGGTAAGGCGGAGAGGCCACAGCGTCTTACACCAGCTTCTTACACGGGCCATAACGCGCTAGCACAAACGCGTTAGAAACGCGCAGTCTTTCGTTTATGTCGGGTATTTATTGTCATCGTGGTGCGTGTGTCCAGGTGGGCTTCGTGGCGTAGTGGTTAGCGCCGCACGTTCGGAAGCGAGAGGTCCCTGGTTCGATTCCGCGCTACGGACACAACTTTCGGAATTTTTTTTCTTCTGAAAAGTAGAGGTGGCTACCTACTACGACGACTACTACTACATACTACAGAGGAGGGACAGACCCACACCCTAAGGAGCTTCGCCCCTAAAAAATTCCGAAAGTTGTGTCCGTAGCGCGGAATCGAACCAGGGACCCCTCGCTTCCGAACGCGCGGCGCTAGCCACTACGCCACGAAGCGCACATGGACACACGCACCACTATGACAATAAATACCCAACATTAATGAAAGACTGCGCGTTTCTAACGCGTTTGTGCTAGCGCTTACGGCCCGTGTAAGAAGCTGGTGTAAGACGCTGTGGCCTCTCCGCCTTACCCCCGTATTCATAAACGCTCCTCGACTTGAACTTGACTTGCCACCGCCTTTGGCAGCGCGTTCGAAACGCGTTGAAGGCAGTGGCAAGTCAAGTTCAAGTCGAGGAGCGTTTATGAATACGGGGGTTATACTCTCTCAGCAGTCATGTGATGGCGTCGGCAAACGCGGTGCATGTTCCGGCATGTGTAAACGGCTGCGTAAGAAGCTGTGGCCTCTCCCCTTTACTAGAGAGTACTGCACGTTTCTAACGCGTTTGTGCTAGCGTACCCTTAAGCGGGAGATGGTGCAATTATAATGAAGGGCGCTGTTATAAAATAGGAATGACGTCACATATGGCGCGTGTCATTGGTGGAAGTCAATCGTTTGATTTAGTGCGGCGAGACTGGGCGAATTACACAGAAGATTCACGGTTTACCGATGATTCCCTCCGGAGCTTCGCCCACTCATGATCATTCACCCTGTGGATATGCGGTGATTTTTTTTTACACAAATACCATTTATTGTGATTTTATGCTTCTATATTACAACTTACGCCTTCCCTCTGAACGAAATTGTGCACAACATAACCACACATCCAGTGTTGCTATTTTTAATCCTTCCATCAAAATAAATGGTCAGTTAGCAGCAGTCATGTTGTATGGTACCCTTTTCCTTCCCACGTAAATTCTATCCTGAAAAGTTACATGAACTGACGGGAAAACTCATAAGTACACTACAAATTTCACCTAGCAAACACGGCTGCTTCTCAGAAAATGCACAAATACGGTGATAGGTATCTGTTGGCATACTGTAGCAATAGTAAGGGCCAGTTAGCTTCGACACCAGACAGTTTTAGTATAGCATATGCAACTAATAGCGTACGCCTATACGCTATAGTACAGCGTACGCTAAACAGCACACATTTATTACAGTTTTAGTTGGCCTGCGAGATCTTCCGATCTCAGAGGCCATATGCCATCGTCGCACCTATCTCTCGACTTCACTGACAGGTGGCGCTGACATATCTCGAAGGTTTCCCTCGTTAGGCTTCGTGTCGTTCGAAACGAGAAGTGATCTCGAAAACTCCACAAGGTTAACCATATTACACTGTTGTCAAAGCGGCCTGAGGGTAAGCGAAAGCTGTTTACACAGTCATTTGCTATGAACGAAGCGAATTCTGCAAAAGCCACGCCAAATTCAATTCGAAGCGGGCAGCGGGGACCGCCGCCATGTTTAACGTAAACCACGCAAACCACGCACAGACGGTAATGCTAAATCTGAGAAATAGCATGCATACGCTATCGGTCGGATAGCGTTCTGCACATGCGCAGTGATGACCAGCTATTTTATAGCGTACGCAATGACATCGTGTACGCTAAACTAAAACTGTGTGCTGCAATACTTCAGCTGTCAGGCATCTACAGTGCTTAAGACACCACAGAAGTGTAAGTGCACAACAAAAACAAGCGGCGCATCAACCATAAATTTGACTTGAGAGTAGTGACAACATAGGCTGTTTCGTGTAGCTAAAACACTAGCCAATATGTACAAAGTACATGCACAAGTATACATACCTATAGATATTTGCCTACCTAACTTAACACTAACAGTTGCAGTGCATATGATGCTTGTTCTAGACGCTGGTATTTTTGACAAAAATACTCTTAGAATTAGATATAATGTTTTCAATTCATCCAGCCAGTAAATGAAGTTGTACACATATCATTATAATTTGGACTTGCAGGTTGAACATATTCTGACCTGAGCAGCGCCAAGCAGAATGAATAGACCGAATGCCCACTGTGCTGAACAAATACACAGGAAGAAACAGAAAATATGGAAAGGGGCCCCAAAGTATTAGAAATACTTCTTGACAGCTGTAGAATTAGGGCTTGTTGGTTGATTGTCACTATTAAAATTACACTAAAGCCAATCAGAATGTTCTGTATGGTGTAGCTGAAATCAAATTCATTTGACGAGCAACAATGCAATAACCAGCAAACATGGCAAGAGCAAGCAAACATGTGCGAAATAGTGTGCTTTTTTAATAATAGAGCATCAATACAATGAACTACCTACAAGTTAGCTATGTGTTCTATGCTGTATTGACTTAAAAAAAAAGAAAAATAATGTAACTGGACACAGACTCGCAACTGCTACAATGCCTACTTGCATGAATGGGGATAGCTTGCCAAGAATATAAAAAAATTGGAGAGAAAAAAGCAAGCTTACTAGAAAACACTTCAGAACTGTAGTAACTGCCGCACCGTGAGTACTGGCCTTAATGTATCATTTCAAGAAGTTTAAGCTCATCAAATGTGTATTTTACAGTGGCAGTTATTCTTGGAACAAGACAGTAATAATCGTGAATAGGAATGTTAAACAATGGTAAGCACACTGTGTGCTTTACACCTATGACATATTTGGCTCATTACACTTTGAATTCTTATATGCGCAGAAGCTGCACAAGAGTGTAGTGTAAACACTAAAAATTCGGAAATAAAACCCTACAGCATAGGAAACAGTTTCAAAACAAGAAAACCAAAATGAAAAGTGATGAATAGAGTGTGTACTAAGCAAAATTAAAATGTAACTTGCATTCAAGCGATTGATGCAAGAAAAAATACTTAACATCAGGACATGCTTGGTCTACTTTTATATAGAAC
Source organism: Dermacentor silvarum (assembly GCF_013339745.2). Taxonomy (NCBI): domain Eukaryota; kingdom Metazoa; phylum Arthropoda; class Arachnida; order Ixodida; family Ixodidae; genus Dermacentor; species Dermacentor silvarum. The sequence goes on along the minus strand of NC_051154.1, from coordinate 396,302,225 downwards.
ACAATAAGGTGTGCATAACAGCTATGAACACAAATAAACAGCAAGTTGCATAAATATTTGGCCTATTTAGTAAGCTGTGTTGACTAATGTCGATTAACTTATCCACGAATGATACTGAGATGGAACTTTTTGGAACACTTACACTACATACATACCTGACCCGACCATCCAGATTACACGTTGCACTACGGCAGGCATAGCCAAGGGGTCTGGTGGCTCCTCCGTTATGTGGGCACTGTTATGGGTCACAGCCTCACCACTATAAAATAAGTTCTGTGTTAATTTATAGCAGTCGCACATAGTTTTATAAAGCTGTCAAATTATCTACACATGCATGGAACATCTAAATATAGTCACAGAAACAATGTTTGCATTAATATAGGGTGGCAACAGAGCACAAAGTAGAAGTCACTGATGAATGTCTTGACAATGGGGACCCTTTGATCACAGTAAAATTACTGACACGCAGCAGCACATAGCAAAGAAATGTTTGTTTACAAAACAATTCATTTTTTTTTCATGACTCAGTTTAACTTTCCCCTGTCATGTTTAGTTACGTATAAGGTATGTCAAAACATCTTGTCTTAAAAAGTAAGTTGGACTAGTAGCAAGCTGTGATTGCGTATTTTTTTTCTCTAAAACTGTCATAAACTGAAAACTTCGTAAGCAGATACTATTTACAACGTAGAGGCAAGGAAACATGGCAAGGAAACGAGTTTCCTTGGACACTTAAGTAGATATGAAACAAGTTTCCTTGCCATGTAAGCAAGGAAACGTCATTGCAATAAGAATCGGTGAAGAGGCAAATGAGTCGTTATTATGCAGCTTCAGCAGAAAGCGGGAGCTCACGCGCAGCACGCACATGATGAAAACGATTATTTTCGAACGTTATATTTCTCATCGGAAGAAAACGCTTATCAAGATTTTCAATTTCGCATCGAAGCAATAAACTTGCGTAACTAAGTGCTGACAACCAGCGTTCGGCAAGCATCAGCACAGGTATCACTGTTGTCGCGGGACTTCTATTTCATACGCTCGCACACGCTATGCACACACGAGAAGCTCACACAACACGCGTGTAGTTAGCCAGCACGATTACTTACCTTTTGAATGGTAAGACGCGGTCGTGAAGCGCTCGCCAAGTTGCCGGTGCTGCGTCGACGATGTTACTCCCCGCATACATGCCGCTGCGTAGTGGACGAGCTGAGGCGCGCTAACACACATTATTTCTTTGCGACGTCTACCCAACTTTCCACAACGAGAACAAAGAGGCCGCACTCCACGGCATGAAATTGTTGGGCCACATTTGCCTGGCGCGCCACGCATACGGCGAGTTTGCAGCATGACACAAGGTATCTTCAGGCACTTCTGTGCACGCTAACTGCGACCCACTTCGTAACAGCAAACACAAAAACACACGATCAAGCAAACGCGACGCTCGTAGCACCCCGCACATACGACCGCCATCACAAAACACGGAGGAAAAACAATAGCGCCACCTGCATACTTGTGAGAATGTTGTGGCCTCTGTGGTGACAAAAATATTAACCAGTACACTCGCATACGAAAATTTTGTGCCGGGTTACACAGAAGTACGTATAGAAGTTGCTAGACAAAATAACCGTAGAACAATCTATATTTTACACTATAGTTTAGCGTAGAAAGAAATTTTATAACGCATTTTACCTTTGAAAAAGCTTCCGCCGTCTGCAGCCAGCATAAGCATGGCCTTCGAGATTAGCTTACGTTATCCTTATCAAGCCGTCGCTGTGGCATGATTTGAACGATTTGAACGGTTTGGGCTGTCTCGAAGCTGTTTCGAAGCCAATCCATGACGTTTAGCGATGCTGCCTACTTTTCCTACGCCGTCACTTAGTTTTAAATAACTTTCTGATGTCGTCAACATGAAATGTAGCCTCAGGAATTGTTGACACGATATCGGAGGTACAGATGTGCAGTGTTCGGTGTTTCCGTGCGCGTTGTGACTGTTTCAGTCGGAAAGGATAAAATGCACGAGGGTTGATAGCTCGTGTGGCGCAGGTTACACCCGTATCGTCCGCATTTCCTTTCGTGTCGGTTTGTTGAATGTGCGCGGGTTTTGCTCCTGTCGTCAGTACCTTCTGCGTTTATCGTGCGGCTCGCGAAGATTCCTCCTAAAAAAAACATGTCTACAGCGTGCATGTGTCCTGTGTGGTGTGTGAAACAAATGTGCGTTGGTGTACGATGTGTTTGCAGCCGTATTGGTGGCTTATAGTCCTTTGCTCTAGTGCAGTTTCTATGATGTAAACCATACGTGAACTGAAAAAAATGCACTGTTTTTCATATGGACAAGTACATATGATCTGTGTGTGTCCACTGTGCAGTGTGGATGTGTTCGGCATTTTTATGGAGCTCGTATCATGGGGCTTGTGCCTATTCATGATGGCCCTTGCTTAATGTTTCCACTTTTAGGGGCATGTGGCGTGCAAGCAGTCACAAAGTCTTGTGCATTTGGTGTGGAAGAAGGGAATACTTTTATGCGTAACTTTGTCTACTATAGGTGAACCGTTGCAACAATTAGCATTTTTTCCATGTGAACGCTTCTGCCATTTGATATAATTTGTAGCAGATTATGCTTCTCTGTGGAGAAGCATAATAAACATAATTTAACATGGTGTTCCTTAGAAGATATTAATTACTGCATAACCACTATCCAGCTCCATACCTCACTGTATGATAAAGATGAATGTTCAGTTGAAAATGAAAATATCTTATAGTTGCATGAACGTATACATGCGAAATGCTACAGCAGCCTGGCATCACATTAATGTTAATATTGGTGACATCCGGCAACGTTCTGGGAACGTGCTGTTTTGTAACGTTGCTACATTGATACCATTTACACGTTAAATTGATGTTTACATGCAACGTTGACACAACGTGGTTGTTGGGACGTTGCTTTGAGATTTATTTTGGACATCACTTGAACGTACAGCTGGTAACGTACATTCAACGTTGAGGTTGGCTGTTTAACGTTGCCTGACATTTGTTACAATCAGGCAACGTTTACGCGACGTTCTGCGTTACTAGGGAATGCACCTCAGCTGCTAAAAGCGATATCGGAATTATGTACACTGCACCTAATAATGCATCCACAGCGGACAGCAATCATATATCATACACCATCCTGAAATATACCACTAAGTTGTGAATGTTGCATTTGCAAAACCCTTCCAAACATTATAAGAAATTCACTTAAGTTTTAAGGTATAGCTAAAGAAATGTTTCGGTTTTGATGCTCCAACGAGTGCAGTTTATAGAAACGCGATATTTGTTTAATTGCTGAGTTGCGGATTTGTAAACTTCATGCTTCTATTTTTTTTCAAAATTTACGAACATCCTGCAATTCTTGGACAACATTACACTATGTAAACAAAAATTATATTTGCTGCACTCTATGAAATTTACCTTTCTCTCTTAAATGCAACATATTTCATTTAAATCGGTTCAGTGGTTTTCTCATCAAAGCATTCCTGCATTTTACATGTATTTGAATATCCGGCATCGAAGATAGGCCCGAGATAAAGCTTCCTCTTAAACAATGCATCGCGCCCGTTCTATAGGAAACCCATGAAACATAACCCTGACGTATACGCAATACCATGGCCACAGTGGTGCACAAATAAGAAGTCCGCTCAAGAAAAAAAGATATATATTCAACGGAGGCTTTGCGGGAGCCGTTATCTCGGTCAGACGTCTCTCCGGAATGCCGACGAGCTGTCTAGCCAGGTGTCTAGCGAAACCGTCGATTCATTGCCAGTACAGCAAGTAGCTGACCGTCTTCGAGATAACGCTGATACACAAGCGCGCTCGTTTCCAAGCACCGAGGTGAAGTGACAGCTTCAGGGTGTGTTCCATTTTATTGTGCGTTCTTTAGTTGTGCGTCATAGCATACGTCATAGCGGGAATTTCGAATGATGATGATGATGATGATGATGATTTATTGGCATCCCCTTTGAAACGGGGCGGCGACAAATAGTCACCTAGCCTAATTCTTTAAGGTCGAGACGCCACGTGGTGGCGAGAAAAGGAAACTGTACGAAATGTCCCCAATTCCTGGCTATGGAACATGAAGTTTGCTCGACCCTCGGCAATTGTGGAATTATCGTAGAGATAAGTGCGAAAGGTGATGTGCCACTCATTTCACTCTCTGCGATAATATGCGCGCGTAGCTATATAGTACACTGTAGCATATCAATAAGATGAGACACCGTCAACTCAACCGTAAGCTCAGAGATCGCCACTGAATTTGGCGCGTCGTAGGCGCCAAGATCGGAAGTAGTGGTGTCGACATGAATCTCCAAAATGAAATTTGATCTGCGTGGAAGAATGTGAGAGGTGTATGAACTGCACGGAGGCGCCGTGGAGAAGGCGCCTTCGCAACTGCCTATAGTTTCTGGTGCTTAGCCGGTAGATGGCGCCAGTAGTTCGGGGCCCACGCTTTTACATTGAGCTAATATTAAAACGGGAGCACACGCTCATTGCTTTCCCATCAATGTGTCGAGCTTTTTCGTGCATGACGGAGAAAGATGTTTTGTCCCACGTTGTAATACGTGGTAGAAGCAGTGCAATAAATAGTTCTTTATTTTTGCGCCCAAAACGATGATCGTCTGAACAGTAAGTGTAATCCCAAGGAAGGATCGATTCCTTCAGGCGACAGACTCTGTCGGTGAAAAACATTTCCAGAACCAAGTCGCTTGCAATGAACGGACAGCACTGAACAATGTCATATCCTGTCACGAAGCGCAAAGGTATTTCCCTGCGTTGTAAGGCACCAATGTACAGGTTCTGCAGCTGTCTCTGTAGTATCCTCACGCTGGGTGCATCGTAAAACACTCATGTTATCTCTCTTCAGTAAACGACTGTACTCTCAAAGTTGCCGCAGAAACGATCACTCGATTTAGTGGTTTTAGGTCATCACATCGAATCACATACGTTAAATTCAAGCACTATTGTTACTACTTCCGTTATCGTGAATTTACTCTTTGGCATGGATAAGGAAAATGACGCATACCAAGAAAGTAATCCGTCTGGTGCTACTCTTCAAACCTGGCAAGTCACCACTAGAGCTCACGTCATACCGCCCAATCGCACTGGCAAGTTGCGTAAGGAAGGTGATGGAACGCATGATCCTTGCCAGATTGGAGTGGTACATAGAACGCTACAAAGTTTATCCAAACGATACGGCCAGTTTTCTACGTCTCCGCTGCTTTGTTGATGTCATTGATCTGGCAATTAACGTCCAACATCAAAAGAGATGTACACGGCTAGCTGTCGCTGTGTTTCTGAACATAAAAGGACCGTATGCCATTGTTGCTCCTGATACCATACTTGATGCTCTTGAATCGGTTGGCCTCGGTGGCTGAGTGTACCGGTGGATCCGCAACTACTTACACATGAGGTCCTTTTTTGTGCAGACCGATGACAGTCCGATGCCTCCACACTACACATACCGTCGTGTTCCCCAAGGTGGCGTCTTGAGCTCCGCACTATTCAACCTTGTTATTGCCGGTCTCGTGGAACGCAGACCAAGTGCTGTCCAGATATCAATGTACGCCGATGACATCTGCCTGTGGACGTCAGGTGTAACACGCCCTCTGCTGCGCGCGAGAATTCAAAAAGCCGCGACTTCATTATCGGCCTACCTTAGCGAACAAGGCCTCCAGATTTCACTTGAGAAATGTGCGCTGGTTGCGTTTACGCGGAACCCAATAACGTCCTACGCCATATCCATCAATGTTACGCCAGGACGCACAGATTCTTAGCGGTGATCATTGATTGAGACCTCAGTTGGAGTCCCCATGTGGCCTACCTGAAGGAACGCCTTACGGCCATTTCACACGTTTTCAAATTTCTTAGGGAGAAAACTTGGAGAACGTCAGTACACGGGATGTTACAACTCTACAAGGTGCTGTTTCTCGGATATCTGAAGTACCGTTTACCTGTACTGAGCAATACCTGCAGACGCAACATGCACACAATCGAGAGTGCTCAGGAACCGGCACTCAGGATTTGTCTTGGATTGCCGCGCTACACATCGACAGCGAAAACAATTGCGATAGCTCAATATTACCAAGTGACAACTCATATGACATTGGAAGTGCTCAGATCACATATCAGGCACATTTCCCGCGCCCCTTTCCATAACCTCGCTGTATCGCCGATAGACCGGCCCAGAGCCTCCTTCTGCCAGGAGATATCGGTGCACCGTGACTGCCTCCCTCGAGATTATACGCCTACCAAGTGGCTGCTACCGCCTCTTTGGTGTTTGGCTTGCCCAAAAGTTCGACTCGGTACCAGGGATTCGAATGAAAGCAGGACTCTCGTCGCCAGCTCCCAAGCATCTATCTCTACTCATGCTGCACGAGACATACAAGGACCACCTTCACATTTACACTGATGGCTCGACAGCTCTTCACGGATCTACAGGAGCTGTTATTTTCCCCGAAAAACACGCGACCATTCAGTTTCAAACTTCTCACCGGACAACGCCAACTGCTGCGAAGCGTGCTGCACTTCGCAGCGCACTTCATACGATTCACGAAGATGCAGCATATTTGCAGATTCTAAGGTAGCCCTGCATTGTCTGCTATCCGCTCTACGTCGTGTACCACAAGGCCAACTTCTGCAGGAAATAATGCACCTTTATACTAGCAGAACAAGGACATGACATCACTTTTCTGTTGGTCGCAGGGCACTGCAGCATCATGGGCAATGAACAGGCCGATGAAGCTGCTAGGAGGGCTCACGAAAATGTTCTGAAGGAACCGATTCCGTTATCAAGAGCCGATGCAGCAACAAAGCTTCGCATACTAGCGCGTGATGCGACACGATCCATGTGGAACACACCAGGGGCGGTATTCTGTAAGAGTCTACCTAGTGGACTGTCCATTTCGGCGGCCACTGATTCGCGGCTGCTTGATGTGCAGGAAGGTGCCAGCCAGTCTCCTTCCTCCCCGTCAAACAGCAGCGAATCAGCGACCACCGAAATGGACAGTTCACTAGGTAGACTCTTACAGAATACCGCTCCAGGTTTCTGGCATACTCGACTGCACCGCCTGGACCCATGCTTCCGACTACGCATTCCATCGGGACTTTCACGAATCGAGACAACTGCTCTCTGCTGACTGTGGAGTACCCTTTACGAATGGTTTTGCTTGCCGCATCATAATGGCTGACAGTGCTGCCTGTGATAGCTGCGGCAGCGAGGAAACAATCCACCATATTCTGTGTCATTTTCCCCGCTACAGCTCCCAGAGACAGTCGCTCGTGACGGAGTTGGCACGCCTCGACGACCCGCCGCTTTCTTAGCAGACGATCCTAGAGAACCGCCTGATGCGGTCTTCAGACCAGAAGGCGACGAAGGCGCTACTGAAGTTCCTACGGTGAAGCGACCTGTTTAAACGACTACGACATTCCTGAGTTCCTTTGTGTGTGTGCGTGTGTTTCTGTCTGTGTGTGTTTAAGTCTCCCTCTTTTTCTATGTGAGTGCATTTTTCTTTATCTTTCCGTTTCCCCTTACCCCTTCGCCTGTGCAGGGTAGCAAACTGGATATCTACCCGTTAACCTCCCTGCTTTTCGCATCTCATTATATCTCTCTCACCTGCAGGGTCTCCCTTGAAGCAGATTTGGCAACCCACTCACAGATGCTACCGCGCCGACTTCCGCATTTCCCTGAAGACGCCTGCGGACAACCGATCTGGCAAAAAGAAAACCTCCGACGGGCCACACGAGCTCTTACCTAGTGTTGGTCAGACCTGCCTGGTGCGTTAACACGACGATAGGAGGTTACGTTAAAGAGGCGGCATTTCGGGGTCGCACTCACCCTGTCGGTGACCGCTCTCTGGCGACAATAGTACCATAGTCCCTACGATACATCTGCCCATTTTGTGACGCTAGAATCCCGAATGTGACAGTGACACACTTGCTATGGGCGTGCCAAGGACTTCACTTTAGCTGCCTCCGCCCCCTCCGGGCAACAGGTCTTCGGCCTGGCCGCCCACCCGACCTTGAGCGTTGTATTCATGGACCATTTCATCATTCACTTCTACATTTTTTTTACATGAATCAAATCTGTTTGTGCACTTCTGACACGATTTGTATTGAGCCTAAGGGGAAGCTTTTGTAATTACAAAAAACTCGCATTGCTGGTTTCAGTGATCATGACGTCCTGCAAATAACCATTTGCATTCGATAAACGTGAAAAGGGAGGATCACAAATCGTATGAGCGATTATAACAAAGACAATTATGACAGCAAAAACAATGAAAGTACTACCTTTCTTGATCATTTTTTGTCAGCCCAAACTAACCTTCCAATTGACGATTTGTGGAACGTATTCAAGCATAAAGCATTGCATGTTATCAACAAACGCATTCCACTAAAAACCGTCTATAATTCTTTCAATGCTCCCTGGCACCACCGAAACGTGAACTGATTATCTAACAAAAAAGGACGCCTCTCTCGCACAGCTACAAGGTCCGCATGAGTGAATAAATGGGCCTCCTGCAAATCGGCGGCGAAGGCTTACGTTTCTGCGCTTAAGAAAGCCAATTCTACTTTCTTGAATTCCACATTCTCGAAATGGATAAAAACTTCCGCACTTTAGGGGAAGTGTGGAATTCATTTCATTACATTTAAGGCACTCTTGTTTTGTTTTTCTTAAGTCAACTTTCATCTCATGGAACAACTCGTATCACTTTCAAAGGCATTGAATCTGCGTGGGTTCATGCATCGTCCCCGTCCTTAGTGACATATTTTTAGCCAAGACTGACAAAGAGATTTCTGTCCGCTTGGCCACGATCAATACCTGAAAGGTTTTTACGTATGTTGACCACTACTTAATTGTAACTACTAACTCTGACGACACACTCCCACGTGTTCAAAGTATTTCATCTGTTTTCAAAATTCTCTTCATCCTCTTGTTAGCGCATGAATTACCCGTACAGGACGCAATCAGGTTTTCAGACATAGCTACGTGTTTTCGCCCTAGCGTGACTTGCTGGCGCTATCACCCTCGTAGTAAGAAACGCATCCGCCCATTTCAGTCGGCGCACTCTAAGCTCGTAAAGGGAGGGATTGTAAACGGCTGTTTCCGCAATGCAAGTCAAAGTACTTGCACTCACCAGATGGCTACCAGTCTAGAAATGCACTCAAAGCGGTTGTCCGATGCTTGCTACCCAATTCACATCCACACTAATGTAGCTGAGTCAGTTCTGGGAAGAATGCGACTCAGACAAAGGAAAAACATGTCAGTGACTGAGTATCTTCACACAGTCCTAAGCTAAAGTGGTCTTCCTTGCGTCTTGCAAACTAAGCAAGTTGCGTAGTTTAAGGCACTGTGTTGATGAAAAGAGCATGTGTAATAAAAACACAGAGTGTAGTTTGCCAGCTGTATATATAACGTGGTTTACAAGACACTACTTTCGTGTGGTAAGCTGTATATAGATCAGACGGGTCGGTGCCTCAACGATCGCCTCTGTGAGCATACAAACAATACGAAAAATGCACGTGATGGTTGGCTGGCGCTTCATTCTAAAAGCTGCGGATGCAAGCCTTCTTTTGATGCTTGTACTGTTGTCCGTAAGGATCGTGACAGGCTGACTCGCGCAATTATGGGAGCCAATCTTATCTTACAACTCGGCCCCGATTGTGTAAGTGCTCCTTCAGCGCTTTTCACTGATAAATATATCAACTTCCTAAAAATGTTAATTGTTGCTGCGACATGCTGTCACTGATATGTATATAAGCCTTTTACCATGGTATACTAACAGATCCAAATTTCTGCGATTGTGTAACCCGAAATATTTGTGGAATAATGTTGACGGCAAGAATGATAGAAATATATCTTAATTTACCAATCAATGAACCAGTTCCTAAACACTCCTGCGCCTGTGTACTTAATGACACATTTTCACTTTCGTTTAGCGCTTCTGTAGTATACCATCTTCCATCTTACCCTGGTACACAGTAGTTTCCCATGCATCCCGTCATTTTCAATCTTTAGTGATATAGGTCAAATTATTCGCAACCTAAAGCGATCACCATCATGCGGTACTGATGAAATTAATTAATGTTTCTCAAAAAAACTCGGCAACTTTCTTTTATTTTTTTATATTGTATTTTTCTTAAATAACTTCATGACAGGCAAATGGAACAAGACTGGTAAACAGGCAAGGTGGTTTCGCTTCGAAACTCTGGCGACCCGCATAACGCATGTAACTATCAGCCAATACCACTTACGTCTGTCCTATGTAAAATATTTGAGGACATCGTTTTCCCAATTTAACAAGCGACCATGGTTCAAGTAATTTCCTTCACCGCAGTCAACATGGTTTTCGTAAATATTTTTCATGTGAGACACAACTGGTTACGTTTACTAATGACTTGCATGCATTCCTTTACTCGGGGTTCCTAACTGACTGTATGTATGGGACATCTATAAAGCTTTCGATAAAGTTAATAATCAATTGCCAATGCTTATATTGGGGCTTTTGAACATTGAACCAATAATGGTTTACTAGATTGACACTTTCCTTAGTAACAAAACGCAGTACGTCGCTGTTAACGACGCTAACTCACCTGCGGCGCCTGTAAGATCAGGTGTGCCTCAGGGGTCAGTTCTAGGATCTTTGTGATTTCTAAATGATTTGAATGAATGATTTACCTGAGGAAATTTCTTATCTTTGGCTTTTTGCTGACGACCGCGTGATTTACCGAAAAATTTCATCCGACACTCATACTACTAATCTCCAAACTCACCATAATAACGTTGTTACCTGGTGTAAATTCTGGAATATAGGATTGAACATAGCCAAATGTAAATCAATGAGTCTCTCACAGTCGATCCCCCTATCCCACTTATTCTCGTAACGGCACTTCACTAAACTCTGATACCGTCTATAAATACATCGGAGTTCGCATCACTAGCAGTCTCTGCTAAAAACTGCTTATTTATTCAATCTTATCTAAAACCAATCGCATGCTTGGTTTTCGAAAACAAAATTTTCCACTTGCTCCTACAGCGCTCAAAGGACAAAAACTACTTCACTTATAATGTTCGGCCTAACCTGAAGTAAGCCTCACCAGTGGGGCACCCCACCCCGGTCACGTTACACTAATCAATAAGCGTGAAGCGGTGCAGAATCACTCAGCTCGCTTCATTTTATCTGAGCATCATCGCACTGCAAGCATAACCAGCATAAAATCTAGCCTAAACCTTTATTTACTCGCTACTGTATAAAAGCCGTCGCGCCTCTGTCTCTTTCATGAAATGTATCCCAATAATCATGTATGGAACGCACATTGAATCATAACAGCTTTCTTTGTTTCACCTCGTCTATACCACACACTCAAAGTTAGCAACGCATGCCATGACACCGTCACTTATTCCAAATCCTTCGTTACTCAAGCATGCCATGACTGGAACCACCTTCTTGGCTCGTTAGTCAGCACTGCAGATACTGGTGATTGCTGCAGATCACTCGGCAGTATAATCTGAATAACATCTTCTATTTTTTTAGGGGGGGGGGGGTGCCTATATCTGCTCAGTTTAAGCGTTTTTTTTTCGTTTCTGTTTCTTCATTTCTGCGTCTACACGGGATATTTCAGTGGCGCGACGCATTTATTTATTGCCACGATTTTTTATTTACTGGGTTCTCATGCTTTCTTTCGTATTTATTTCCATGATAGCCGCTCCCCTCTCTCATCCATTGTATGCCCTTAGGGTACAACAAATAAATTAATATATGAACAAATAAGTGTAAACAAATGCACCGGTTGGTACTTTGAACTGTCAACGACGTTCTTCCGGTGAATACAAATGTGGAAAGTGGTGCTCCACCAACATCTTTCTGTGAGTACGCGAAACACTTCTCTGAGAAGGCGTAAAACACCTAAAATAGCAAGCAGCACGTATAAAATCAGTGTTTAGGGCTACCTATGGTCTTAGTGATGCAGTACGGTATGTTGCGCATGGGCGCTGACTCTCGTGCTGGCGGGTCGAATGCTGACGGCGCTCCAGGGCTATTGAATTCGTCGGAATCGTAGCTGTCCCTGTTTGACAGATCTGAAAAGCTGGTTCAGCTTACATTGTCACCGGTATGTCCAACGTGGTCTCAAATCAGCTGAGCGTCTGCTCTTCGGCGCTTTGGTTCTCCCCGCGAACGACACCGGCATAGCTTGCGCGCCTTCCCCGCTGGTGCGCCGATCGTGACGTCACACGGAGACGTTCGCACGGCCGCTCTGTTAGGTTTCGGTTTCGTTCTCACGCTTTTTGGGCCATTTAACGTTTTTGCAGAAATTGCGGGACAATTCTACTGTCAAGCGCGCGACAGGAGATCTCGGGAAACTAATAATTCCATTACCTTGACATGGTGAAAGAATCGCCGGAGTTGCCCTCTAATGGTGCATCCAGACGAAGGACCGAATCCGGATTTTTAGCGTACGCGGACGACTATGCCACGGACCGTCCGGCTGCAGGCGCATCCACACGGCGGATGAAGCCCTCGCAGACGACAACGCCACCGAGCCGGATTACTCTCGACCCCAGTCTCTGCACTGGCTAGCAGCAGACTGATTTCAGAGTTCCTTCCTACAAAATGGAGGCCAGCAAAAAGCGATGTTTGGCCGCGATGGCTGCTGTTCTGTTCGAGATTGACGAGGACTTTGACTTGTTTCCACGAAAACGGCGTTGTTTGTGGAAAGACTGGATGGGAAGGAAATAATTGGGGGTCCAAAGCCTGCTCTACGAAGAGCTCCTGAAGACTGACCTCGACGAATACCGGAGGCTGGTTCGTGTAAACAGAGAGCAGTTTCTGCAACTGTTGTCGCGCGTGGGGCCCCGCATACGAAGGGAGGATACCGTTATGCGCCGTTCTATATCAGCGGAAACCACGGTGTAAGAAATATACTCTTACACCGTGCTGCAGGTCACACTGCGGTACCTTGTTTCAGGTAAGTATCACACGTTTACAAGTTATTACAGAGATCGCCGTGGTAAATGTATATCGGTCGAAAACTGAGCTTGGTGCTGATCGAAGGCCGCTACACAAGTGTCTTTAAGTGCGTTTGTGTGGTAGTGTACAAGCTCAATCGCGCCCGAAATATTCAATGCAGATCTGGAGGGTTCACGTGGAAGGGGTATCACGAGTTCGCACAAGTTTTGTATGGCCGTGCTGTCGGCACCGACTTTCTGCATAAACATGCATGAGATAATATTGATCTGTTTACACTTAACTACACCACTGAGTGTGATTGGTTTTCGCTGATACTCTATTCATTTACTGCTCTGAAACAACCAGATATCAGATGTATTTGTACACGTCCTACTTTTTTTGTAGTCTGCTAGCGAGCAGTTGACTGAGATTTTTTTTTTCTTTGCAGGAGAGTCACTATTCCCTGATTGTGACGGTCTCCGCATAATCTGCACGGCTGAGGTCCCACAATGTGGGAAACTCTTCCACGATGTGATTGAAATGAAAGGCGGCATCATCGCACAAATTCATTGTTCATAGAAGTGAACGAAACCAGGAGCTATGAAGCACAGAAACCAGGCGCCAGCAAACAAAGTACTGATGCTGACTGCAATGCGGCTGTCCTCGAGCAGGAGAGAAGTGGACTGGTTTCCAGACACTGCGTGTTTATAAGCTAAAGCTGCGGCTTTACCCAGCCAGAATCCGGATGTGAAAAACGGCTTGGCGTTATCCGTCCGCGCGCCTCCCGGACGAGGCAAATCGCTGATGTGAGGTCACGTGACGCGCCGTCCGGCCCTGCAAATCCGGATTCGGTCCTTCCTCTGGATGCACCATAAACGACAGGTAAATAAAAACATAGTGAGCGGAAGTGTTTTTGAAAGGGCACTAATAAAGAACTGCAGAACAAAAATATCAGGTTGAAAGGACTTAGTGTCAAGAACTTGAGCGCGGCTAATTACTTATTTATTTATATTTATTTATTTATTAGTACACGTAAGGTAAACACATCTCATTACTCAAGGTAATGGTTTCATGCACAATACCACGAATTTTAAAATTTGCAGCAGCACAAATAGCAACAAACTGCCAACAGTATTTAAAGCATAAATGACAAAATAACAACAAAATACCACTAGTTCGTTCATCTAATGAATTCAGAATGGTACAGAATGAAACAATGAGCCATCATTAACTGTGGCTATGGTAGCTGAAAGGGCGATCCAGTCGTCGCAAAGTGCATGAAATGAATGAATCTGTAAATGTTTCAATTTTACTTCTTTGTGCCTACTCTATTTCGGTTTTCAAGTCATCAACATATGTATGAACGCAAAGTAGCAGGTTATTGTGTAATATTTGATGAAGAAATAGTTTATAAAACAGACATAGTCCAGCAACATTACATTGTGTTGAGTGGTTTTAGCCCTAAGTCATACTTCATATATATGTTAAGGTGATAGTTATAGATAATTGTTCATATCCGATGAAATGCGTAGGATATGCAGAGGCTGCAGGATGCAATACAAAAGTGACACAAGGAGAAGACGAAGCTTCTTGAGGGACTGGTGCTTGCTGTCGAGACAAATAAAAATGAGACATAATTTGAAACATTTCGTACACCTTATATTTACATAATTGCAGAAATGCCACAAACAACAAAATGCAAAACATATATTGGGAAATTGTAGCTTGTATCACGTACTGAGCAACAGAAAGCTGTATCAGAAATTTCTCATGTTGCTCTACAATTTTCTCATTGACAATTATCATCTAAGTATATAATTAAAAAGTTCAATCATTCATTAAGGCTAATTTTCTAATTAGGTGGCGTGCAAAAAATCTGACTAACACCAAGCGACGGCAAACAACATTATCTTGGTTTTGTCCAGCTATGTAGCATTTGCATATTTTTAAGGTTCGGCCCAAGTTAAGTGAAACAGCCTGCAAAAACAAGCGACGATTGTCCTGGATCAACGATGAATTGAACAAGCTTCTTTACCAAAAAAAAAGCGACTTTTTCGGCAAGCTACGCATTCTAGTGACACTCTTTGTTTGCGGGCATACTGCAATGTTGTTTTTAAGTATCCCATTGCTATCAGAAAGGCAAGCACAATTATGTTAGCAAAACGTTGCTTCACTGCTGACAACCCGTCTAAGTTTTGGAATATCATCAAACCTGGTAAGCAAACGGTCATATCGCATACTGATTCTGACGATCAAGTTGTGCACAGCGAAGACTGTTGTACGGCGCTAAACGGCACTTTTGCGATGTATTTTTCTTCTTACTGTGTAGTTTCAATGCTCCAGCTACAGAACAGTAAGTACTGTATAATGGATCCCCTTGCGACTGACTCCCTAGGCGTTCTAAATTTATTCCCGAAATTTAAGTTGTCCTCTAGCTGTGGAACTCACGAAATCAACGCGAAATTTTTCAACAATACTGAAATGTACTCTTTAATCTTCTTTTCGCATGTTTTCACGCCGACAATCAAGTAATCCCGTTTACCTCTTGACTGGAAGGTGGGGAAGGTGATCCTTGTATGGAAATCTGGTAACCCACATTCTACACTAAATTACAGACCAATATCTATAACCAGTATTCCCTGTAAATTACTGAAACATGTTATATTTACCAATCTAGTAACTTTTTAGAATCTGACTTGTTTTTCAGTTACTTTAGGATGTTTTTTCTCAGGAACTGCTGGTGTGAAACGCAGCTTCTATCTTTCAGCGAAAATGTAATTTCCGCCATAGATAAGTGATTGGCGTATTGGTTGATTTTGCCAAAGCGTTCTAAAAAGTGT
The DNA here is from genome assembly GCF_013339745.2 of Dermacentor silvarum. Classification (NCBI taxonomy): domain Eukaryota; kingdom Metazoa; phylum Arthropoda; class Arachnida; order Ixodida; family Ixodidae; genus Dermacentor; species Dermacentor silvarum. The sequence goes on along the minus strand of NC_051154.1, from coordinate 396,286,411 downwards.
CCGACCAATTACTGCTCTTTAAAATGAGCACACTAAATATTGACCCTAACATATTCAAATGGGTTGAGCGCTTCCCGACGAATCGCACTCAATATGTGACTGTTAACAATTGTTCTTCTTGCCCCTGTGCAGTTAAATCTGGTGTTCCTCAAGGCTCTATCCTCGGTCCTGTTTTTATTTGCATTAACGCCCTTCCAAACGGTCTTAACTCCTCTATAGAGTTGTTTGCTGACTATGTAATCTTTCGTGAAACAATAAGTACAAATGATTTTTCTCTTTGTCAATCGAAATTTTAAAACTTATCTGACTGGTGCAACAAATGGCTGATGACACTTGACGCAAGCAAATGTAAAAACATGACTATTTATCGCCTCTCCACCTTTCCAGTTCTTTTGACTACTTTTTCATTGGAGTTAAAATGGAGCGTGGCTGAAATTATAAATACCTCGGGTGAAGGTAACCAGTAACTTAGCAAGCCAACAACACCTAACGAACGTTTACAACAATGCTAATCGTGCTCTGGAATACTTTCTATGCCGAGCCGTTCCCACACTTTGCAGAAACTGTAACCAAGCTCAAGCACATCTTAAATTATTGCTATAAGAAACATCAATTCGCCCAAAGCTAGAATACGCTGCAGTAATATGGGATCCTCCCCAAAACATAGAAACGGATGCTCTAGAAAAATCCGCTCGATTTTTCTCGCGGATCACAATCACATGTCGAGTTTCACCTTCATCAAATCTTCCCTTGGCCTTGGAGACCTGGCAATACGGAGAAACACTTCTCGCCTTTCTCTTTTTCGAACGACTTTCTTTCACAGCCAAGCCCTACATCGTGAATTGATTTCAGAACCATCGTATTTGCCATCGCGCGTGGACAAAGTGGAGTTTTTTGTCGCAGTGGTCTATTTTCAAGTTCGTTTTGCCAAAGACCACCAAATCTTGGAAGCACCTTCCAACATCTGTCGCTGCTACTGAGGATAGCAACTTATTGAAGATTGCCATCAGGAGCCTCTTTTCTAATTAGATGCACTGGACTTGTTAGTTTTTACTTTTGCAATGAATATGAAAACCACCTACTGTGTTACGCCCATCGGCCCTTAGGGTATTCGAATAAATAAATAAATAACTACATAAATAAATATAGTGACTCAACGTATTGCAACCGTCGAAATGAGTTATGTATGAGGTGTGTACTGCATCATGAGCCATCTCGGCGCCACCTAACGCCAACACCGCGAAGCCTGCGCGTGACCTCCGAAACGTATGGGGCGCCGGCACGTGCGACGCGCGTCATCCTGCAAGCGGGATTCTCTCTCGCGGTTCTTTCTGGACGCGCTGCGCCATCTACTGAGGCTGACGAGAAATCCGTGCGTGGCCTCCTAAATAAGAAGCGTGGAGCGCCGATGCCTGCGAACGCTCGGAATTGTTCTCTCTCTTGGCGCACACTCGCTGGCACATACTCAGTGAACCAAGTTAGCGAAATGTTCATTCAAGAGCGGCACATGCCTACAGCACAGACCAAGTGACTCAAGTTCGCATCAAAGAGGTTCGTTAGAGACCAGCACAGACCGAGTGGCACCGACCCAGTACTCCAAATTGGCGTTAAGGAGTTTCTTTGGACAGCGGTACCTGCCCAGTCCCGCGTCTACAGTGATCCATGTCGGCGTGAAAGTGGTTCGTTGAACAGCGGCACGTATGTATACATTGCCACATACTCAATGGCCCATGTTGGCCCGACGGTTGGTTTCGAACCTTAGCACAGCAGCCCGATGAGCTACCTAAACGACCACTTACTACCCAGAGACCCAGGAAGGCGGGAAAATGGTTAGATACAAACATACATAGACACAAACATAGACACATAGACAGATATATAGATAGATAGATAGATAGATAGATAGATAGATAGATAGATAGACAGACAGACTCCGGAAAGTGCGCGAAGTACCCTAAGAGTGCTGACGCATTGACATACATTCTTTTGTTTTACTCGCAACACTGCGTACGAATATGAGGCACAAGGAGCGAAGTGGAGAAGTTCTGATTAATTTCTACACCCTCGCGTTCTTTAACGTGAGCTTCAAAAGCGTTCACGTTCAATTTAACGTGAGCGCTTTTGCATTACCCCCCTCCCCCACCCCCCGTAGAAATGTGCCTGCCGAGGTCGGTAATCAACCCGCGACCTGAGCAACACATAACGCTCTAGCGATTAAGCTACCGTAGTGGGTAAAGTTTTCTTCACTTTTCTTTACATAAATAAGTCTATATGTACACAGCAGCTGAACAACATTGCGACTTGACAAAATGGACTGCTGCACACCCAGATTAACCGAATAACTTATGCAGGCCATTCTAGTGTCGCGCTACGCCATTGCCAACATGCGCTATTTTCATTTACTACATAATTAGCAAAAGCGATCTGCCGCTGCTAATGAGTGCAGAAGAAACACCACTTGTAGAAACAGTGGAACCAGCCTTTTACACCACTTGGCCCAGTGATTTCCCCGTATATGGTCTTAATGGGGTACTGAAAGGTCCCATTTCATTGCAAAAATAATGGAATACAAGAGCGAGCCTGCGCAAGCATCATTTGATGATCACCACAAGTCCAGCAAGGTTTGCATTGTAGACGACGAATACTCCTTATCGCTGGCAGAAGTACACATCAAAATGACGGACATTTAACAATCTCCAACTTTGGACTCGTCATAAATCTGTGACGTTACATTGCCTGACTTGAAATGACGTTGCATACCATAACGCTTCACTATTGACGAGTACCTTGTTACATTTAAAATGTTTGATAAAGCCTAAAGCAGTTTGATGTTGGCCGATAAAATTCGCATACCATCAAGTCAAAGCAAGTTTGAATTCACGAAAACTAATAATATCACTTCATTTTCTCGTTCTCACTTCCCGTTTATTATGCGTTTAGCTTGTACCGCTGCTTAACTCATGCCGCCGATTCTTGTTCCTTTGAACCTCATTTTGTCTACGCCAACTGTTATTGTGGTATGCGTTTCGTGAAGGATCTGTGTCCTGGGAAGTAGCGCCTGTTCAAGCATGGTAAGTTTCGTCAGCGCCACTTCTGCTGTAGCCAAGGCTTCTGGCAAAATTATACTAAAAACATGACTTTCTGAAGCCGAGTCTACGACTGCGCCCAACAAAGCTTCCCATTTCCGGCGAGGAAAGTGCCTCTTGAGCAACTGGCCGCTGAGAGCTTGAGTGCAGTGCGCGCCCTAATTATCGCAGTAAGAAAACTGGCTCGCACCGGCTCGCATGTTATTAAGAGCCCCGCTTCGCCGTGCCACTTCACGCACATCGGCAAGAAGCTCGAAATGCACGCTATGCCGGGATCTGCCAGCCGTTCCGCTTTTATGGAGCTCGTATCCCTCAGGAGCCGGAACAACCGTCCGCGGGCGCTATGCTTGGCTGAGCGCGGCCGGCAGCTGAACCACGTGCCTGGGGTGTGTAACCCTTGCTGCGAAGACGAGGCTCAAAAGGCACGGCGCGCCAGTCAGGAAACGCTTGTACTCGGAAGCCTCGGAGCAGCAATGAAGTTTACGGTCTGGGTAAGAAAACGCCTCTCAGCTCGCTGGAGCGCTTCTTACGTCGCACTTGCGCTGTATTGCAGTGGCTGGACAGGCTGTGTTTGATCTGTGAGTACGAAGCAGGACTTCACTGGATTATTCGTTTCAGTACGAAGCTTTTTTTCAAGCCGATTGCTTGTTGATCCCTGAAAGGTGCTTCTCATGCGTTGTAAACATTCACACTGCCTTTAGTTTGCCTTTTCCTAACGCTAGCTTCGAAATGAGGTAGGTGATTTCTTTGTGCGCGCACGTACTCCTTCGAAGTTCATCGCTAAGTGAGGTACTCTATGAAACAGTACGGATCGTGTATCACCTTCTTACTTCGGCTAATTAAACAGTGGTTGACGCAGAAATTGCTGCAAAAATAATGTGATAGCCATTTTCTACGCAAAAACAGCTTTGCGCTGAAGGACTGCTCTCTCTCTGATTGTGGGCGTCGACAGGCGTCACTCTAGTATTATGATAACTTTCGGTTTCATATACTCAAATCTGCCATGCAGAAAGTACTGTAAAACCTAATTGCTATACGAGTGCATTCAATGTTTATTTGAAGCTGACTACACACGCGATGATGTGAAATGAGTCGCCAAGAAATGTATATTGGCTGCGGGGTAGCTTGAAATGGAAGGTTCTGTATTACAGAGAACGACAGTGGAACTGACGTTGCTGGAATTGTTTTTCTTACCTTCTGCAGTAGAGAATGAGGACTGCACCTTATCTGAAACCATTTCGGAAAACAGAGTCTTTCGGAACCAGAGCCAGTTGACTGAAGGAATGAATATAACAATCTGCAACGTGAAACGCCTAAAGCGATCTTGTATCTCCATGCATGCGCCTCTAAACAAGCGCGTTTTTTTTTATTACAAATATTCGTGAAATAAGGTATCCCGATCGGCCCCGATCCCCTTTGTCACAATGCTGTCCTGATGCCAATAATACCAATGACAGATGCCAGTTCATAAATACGGCACCGCTCAAGAAATATTTCTTGCACGATGAAAGAGTGCTTTTCACGCCAATTCAGTATCCTTTATTGGTTTGTTCTTTGTACTGAGGGTAGGTGAGGGCGGGGGGGATTTATTGGTCTCATCTACTTCTTACTTTAAGGTTGAAAGCGTATCCGATAAGAAAATACATAGAACGGACGCACCATCGATACATTGCTTTCTTTGTGTTTTTATTATTAAGCGGCCAATATTGAAATTGAAGTTTAATTGTACCAAAGTGTTGAATGCTTATTTTGTTTTAATGTATTCATAAATGATAATCACGCCGACATAGGCTATCAGTTATTTATATAGCTGTTTAGAATATTAACTTCTGGAAGAATGAGCACGGGAAATGACCACAGCCTGTTTCTAGATTTCTGATAATTCTAGTACTACGTGCTGCCCTTTATTTCTGCAGTATTTGTTTTGTACGATTCAGGAGGGGGGGATATGCTTTCAAGAACTAAGGAGTGGTGAAACTTGTGAAGCATGCCGAAGCATATCGTTGATTTGCTCGTTAATCACATGAAGTTCGCTGGCAGAAACGCGATACGGGCGTTGTCGCAATGGTGGGTGAGAGCCAGTGTCGATGTGATGCGTTAAGGCCCAACCGTATGCACGCGATATTCAAGCGACATCGACAAGCGACGCGACAGGCACACCCTGTCGCGCTGTCGTGTCGCGGCTTGGAGCAACCACATGAACGCGACATCGCGAAAGAGTAGCGACGGATTTACATTGTGTGCGAATAAATGTTATCTTGCGCGCGTAAAGAAATTTCAATTTTATCAAAAGGTCAATGTTTTATCTAGACCTAGCTAAAATATGTTATCATCCCCAGTGAAAATCCGTCCCATGCATCCCCAGTGGAACTCCGTCCCATGCCGCCAGCGTAAGGTGCCGTGGCGCCATCTGTTGAGTAAAACTTAAAACACTTTCTCGGCTCTCGGTGGCGTCTCAGGCCTAACAGCGTCAAAACAAAACAACCTATCTCAATAATAACGACAAGAGAGCGCCGACACTTAGTCTTCAGCTAGCGATGAGGTGAAGGGATGACTGATTGTACTATTTATTTTTTGCTGTCACAGCAGAGAGCAAGTTGCAAGAGCGAATTCAGATCGAAGCGGGCAGACTGAATGCTGCCATGTTGGTGTGCAATTACTGTCCCCAGCGGATGTCGTCGCGCTGACTTCCGGGCGACAAGCGATATTTTCTGGCTGGCCAGAAACCGGCGACGTGACAAGCGACAGCGACGGATCGCCCTCCGCGACGGCAACACCTGTCGCTCGTCGCCGTCGCTTGTCGCTGTCGCTCGAAAATCGCGTACATGCGGTTGAGCCTTTAGAGTTGAAGTCTGACCCAGAGAAGTTTGCCCCACGTCGAAAGACGAACGAAATTCTTCCAAGAGGGACAGCAGCTGAGAACACTGGGCCGCGGTAAGGGTTCCAGCGATGGAGTAACCAAATACATCTCGGGGCAATGCGTCAGATGTAGAAACCACTGAGCGTACGGTAGGTTGCGCAATTCGGGTAGTCGGGCACGTCGATAACTTGCACGTCGTCGATGGCTTCCACGGTACCAACAAATTCTCCGCAGAGCAGCATGACAGGGTATGGGCACGGGTTGCAAATGAAAATTGCGCTAGTGCCCTTGGTGATGTCCACCGTCGCAAAAAGTAGCAACAGGCCCTTCCTTGCGAGGGAACGGCCAGACGGCTGAAAGTAATGCAATGGCGTCCGAGAGGCCACTGCAGTGCATGGATACGATCATTGAGGCGTTGCGAGCAACCTGAGTGTCGGCTTCGACGATAAGTTTCCTGGAAAGTGACGGAGCGTCAGTGGGCGTCAAATCTAGCAGCGGCGATAGTTCTATTTCGGCCCGTGCGCAATCGATGAAGGCATTGTGGCGCGAGAGAATATCCCAGCCGAGGATGACATCGTGAGAGCAGGAGGAAATGATGAAGAATTCTGTGGCGTATACAACGTCGTGAATTTCTACATGAGCAGTGCAAGACGCCGAGGGTCGAATATGCTGACCACTGGCTGTGCGAAGGGATAGTCCGGACAGGGGCGCCGTGACTTTCCGAAGGGGCAAAGTGTAGCGTCCTTAAGACATACGGCTGCTCCTGTGTCCACGAGTGCAGACGCGCGGACACCGCCGACAAACACGTCTATCACATTGGATGGGCTGCGATGAGGACTTGTGCACTTCGACGTTGTCGCAGCCCTTGCCTCTTGGACTGCGACTGTTAGTCTTCCTCATCCCGAGGGGCGGCACGAGGCCGCATCGGTGATAACGAGCGCCGGCGTCGAGATGAGGAACGCGGGTGTTCGGCGGCGGGCGGTATGTCGGTGACACACCGGAAGGTGGGTCGTAATATGGACGGGGTGAACGGTTTGTCATGGATGATTCGACGCTTGGCGGCTGCACACGATTACAGAAACGGGCCACGTGACTGGCGTAGCCGCAGGCAAAGCATATAGGCCGGTTGTCAGATGTACGCCACTGATTCACTGTAGCTGGTCCCGTCCACGTCGGAGCACGCCCTGGATGGAGCGGCTGGTGATAGGACCGTATAGCGGGCTGCACTGGTGGCCAAGCCACGACGTCGGCATAAATGAGGGGAACATGAACAGAGAATGGGTGGGGCCTCGCGACGACTTCAGCGTAGCTGAGTGGTGCTGGTGCCGGGGCCTGTTGGCGTGGTGCCATGACCTCGGTATAGCTCAGTGGCACAGGCGCAGGAACATGGTGGCGTTGGTCGGGCAAAGCCTCGACGATTTCTTGCTCGATGGCGCGGTGGAGCGGAGGCACGATAGTCGAAGCGGGCTGTGGCACATGCGGCGGCAGAGCAAAGGGTACCAAGGAGAGTTGGCGTGCTACTTCCTCCCGAATGAATCCTTTCATGTCCGCAAGCAGTGTGGTCTGGTCGTAGGTGGTAGCCAGACCAGCGATGTGATCGTCGCGTGATGAAGACCGACGAGTCAACGAGCACTGCCTGCGTAACTCCTCGTAACTTTGGCATAACGTAGCGATCTCTGTGACGGATTGTGGATTCTTAGCGAGCAGCATGTTGAAAGCGGCGTCCTCGATTCCTTTCATAACGTTTCTGATTCTGCCCGATTCCGGCATCGTCGCGTCCACGCGCTTACACAAGTCCAGAATATCTTCGATGTGGCTAGTGAACCGGCTGTTGGGCTCGTTCTCGAAAGCGGGATTCTGTTCGCACCTTGCGCGCAGCAGGACGAACAAACACAGCTACTAATGAGGTCCTGAACGCGGACCATGTCGGAACTTCCGTCTCGTGGTTGTTGTACCAGAGACTTGCCACGCCGGCGAAGTAAAAGAGCACATTGCTTAGTTTCGCGGCATCGTCTCATATATTGATGACGCTTACTCGTTCGTACGTGGACGGCCAGTCCTCCACGTCGGTCTCGTTGGTGCCGCTGAAAACAGGAGGATCCTTGTGGCGAGGTAGACGGAGGGTGCAGGAGGTGTTTGCTGGGACGTCGGCTGAGATGCGTCCTGAGTCATGGTTGAAGAGAGGGCACGGTATCGAAGCTCCAGGATGCGTTCGAGTGTAGCACTCTTCGCCACTTGTAAAGGCGTTTATTGCGCGCAGGCGTTATGGTCAACCGTTGGATCAGTTCAAGGTACCGCGAGCACGATTGGCGTAGTCCGAGAGATGCGCTGGAGAGACTGACCCACTAGACAGCGCTGGTAAGGATGGCCCAGTGCGTCGTCCCTCTTCTTCACTACAACACAACAATAATCTATTACTATAGAGTTGATGCACAGGAGAAATATTATATTGTACAAACAACTCTTTAGTGTGTTCATTATAAGGTAAATTTGCAATACATATTATAGCTTTCTTTTGTAGTAGATGTATTTTAAGTTTGTTAGTAATACCTGTTGTATCCCATACAAGATGACAATACTAAAGCAAGGAAAGCACCAATGAATTATACAGTCAAATTTCAATCTTTACGGGGAGTATATTTCTTAGTCTAGTAATTGTACCAACTGCTGAAGAAACTTTAGAACAGAGGTACTCTATGTGTTTGTTCCTAGTTACATATCCTGAGAAGAAAACACCCAGGATTTTAATATTATCAACAACTTCTATTTTATCGTTACCCATGTTTATATTACCTAATCTTGTGGTAGTTTGGCCTTTTGGTGCAGGTAGGACAACTTTTGTTTTACTAGAGTTTAGTTTAAGGATATTGGCACCAGCCCAATTTTCTATTTTGGCAAGCGCACAGTTGGTTTTGCGTTCGATATCAGCCGCCGACATACCCGTAATAACAACAGACGTGTCATCGGCATAACAAATAAATTCGGTGTCTTCGTTGCAGAATTCAATGTGATTTTCATAAATTGTGAAAAGGAGTGGCCCCAAAATGCTGCCTTGAGGTATTCCAGCAAGTATTGACTGTAAGGATGATCTGTTATTGCTTACATTGATATACTGAGTCTAAAAGTGTAACATTAGGAGTTTGTGGTTGTATAATGGCTCTTGTGGTGGTGGTGCTTGTCGAACGTCGCTTAACGTCAGTTGGGGTGGTGGTACTTGGATAACGTCGGTTGTGCTTGTCTAACGTCGGCAACAGCTTCGCTGTACATCCACTGTCACAGGGTTGAATGGAGGCGGATTTCTTTTTACTTGCGCTGTTTTCAGTGCAACGATGGAAGGAGCTGGGTGGAGTAAGAATAGCTGAGAAGGTCCATGTCTACTTTTGAGTGCTGCGTGTAATTTTTGCGTGTCTGAAAAGACAATAGAGCGCTTTCTTTGCCGCCGCCCGTTCTTCAACGCTCGACGATGTGATCGGCTAGCCAGTCTCCCCCGCTTGGCCGATACACCGTTCTCGTAGGCAAACATTGTCGGACCTTGACCTAGGCGCTATTGCCATGCACCAGGCCACAAAAGAAGTACTGCGTTTCTTGATGGCAACTGGACTACACGAGTGCTACTGACTGTTGCGGACATTTGTTTGCGAGAGTGTTTATAACAACGGCATGTCTTTTGTTTTTGTTGTCATTCCCTTGCCTACCTTTGACCTTGCTTAAGAGTAAGGTAGCCTATAGGCCGTATTCATGGTTAACGTCCTTTCCCCCTTCCCTTTTCATTCATATATATATAGTTTGCTATATGCATCGTCACATCCATGGAAGAATGCACAAGACGTGGTCCGTGCCGCAAAAGTAAAGTGCTGCTGATACACGTGCTCCCGATGTGTCGTGCCTCACTGCAACATGTATGTAGTGCGTTTATTCCACGAACACAACATTCCATGCAGAGCATGCTGGCAGTTTGCGCGGCCTTCCTGCTGCCGTTTGCGGCCGCCGGCGTCCTAGGAGGTGGAGGGCCCGACCTTACTCTGCACAAAGACCACTACGGCCGATTCGGTATAAGCGTACGCTACGACCACAGGGGCTACGGCTACCTGCCGCTGGGACACTATGGCGGCGGCTATGGAGGCGGTCACTAATCTGAACCCTCCAGCAAGGAATGACAACAGTCATCGCAGAAGGGGCTATGGCAATCAAAACCGTCAACCAGTACTCGACATAAACGTGCAATTACTGGTGGCACTGTCGTTTTTCGTTGAAGCCACTGCCAGTTGGTGAACCACTCAGGAAGTTTGCACAAGCACGCAAGCTTTCAGTATCACAAGGCGGTTGCTTCACAGAGTGCGGCTACTTCTACAGAAAGCTTTGCTTCGAAACTGCAAAATACATTCTAGTGGTGAGGTAACTTTGATATTTATACTAAACAACAGTGGTTGAACAAAGCAACCCTCAGCTTGGAGCCGGCTCCAGGCTCAAGCTTCCCTTGTTCGGTCATTGTTGATCACAGTAACTCCCGCATTCTGGAACCTTCATCCACTCAGCCCTCCACCTCGACTGAAGAAATTAGATGGCAGCGGCACCCCTCGACAGAAGTAGTCACTGCTGCATTGACACTCGGCAGCAATTATTGAAAAGACTAGTGTCTTCTTCAGTCGAGTGGTGACGCTACCCCCAACTCGGTGGACTGTAGAAAGATCTTCGAGCCAAGGCTCGTTTAGCAATACTGGGGTAAGTTTGAAGCTCCTGTGAACCTGTGACTAAGCAAGTCACCCTCAGCGCCAAAATTAAACAGGAGTTCTTTTGGAAAAGTTATCAGACAACCCTTGTACTTTAGTATGTGATTTGCACATATGCTCTATAAGCATCCGGTGTCATAGAGCTGAACACCTAGGATACGCGAGTGAAACCGGGCGTAAGTAGGCTGATCGACGAACATGGATTTACTTGCACTTTGTCATTGCCTATGTGAACGACGTTGTGTACTCTCAAATTAACTTCATAAAAATATTCTTCAAGAAAATGTGTTTTACGAGGATTATTAATATAACTTACCGTTCAATTTTCCAGTTATGGCATTTTCAGAATATTACAAACGAAATTACCTATCTCCGAATATGAATTAATTGCCAATGTTGAACACTATAAATACAGAATAATTAGTTTTTATTTTATTTATTTATAAATACTACAATCCCTGGTTACGATTTTGGTAGCGTGGGAAAATGGGGAATACATGGTCTGGTTCAACGAAATTTGTAGAAGAAATTGTAGAACAAACCCGGTCACATATTTCACGAGCCCAAAAGCAGAAAAGGGCGCCGCAGTGCTACTAACAACAAAGAAAATGCATTTGTACATCTGTACAGAAAGAAGCATACGCATACCTACTGATGCCTATATGTATTACAATCTTCGATGTGGTTATGTGCATATCGAAACGATATACAGAATATAGGATTTTAAAAACAACGAAGCGCTATACATACATAAGAGGTTCAAAAAAGAAATGTGTACTCATACTAAATGTACATGTATACATATAAATAAATATACATAAAAAGCAGGTTTATGACCATAAACTTGAAGTTAAAGTGCCATCGAAGGCTGCGACAGTTGGTCATTTGTTAATAAATTCCGACCATTGACCATTCTTGGGAAAAATGAATATTTAAAGCAACTATTACGTGTTTGATAGGTGTTCATGTTATGTCATGCCGTTGTCTTGTACTATAACTAGATGTGAATGAAACAACTGAATATGCATCGACCTTAACATACCCCATTTATATTTAATAAAGAAATTTCAGACGTGAATGACGGTTTCTCGTGGATATCGGTTGCAGGGTAGCTCTGGTTAACAGGTCTGCTATGAATGTGCGGTCATAACGATCGTATTTAAAGGTGAATGCTCTTTTCTGAATCGTTTCCAGTTTGTCAATATGTGTTTTAGTATGAGGGTCCCAGATAATAGCAGCGTAGTCTAATCTGGGCAGAATAACGAATTTATATGCCAGGAGACGCAATGGGGGAGTGGTGGATAGTTTCAGTGCCCAGCAAAAAATAATAGTTTGAGTTGTGTTTGAGCTAAGACTTGGTCGATGTGTTTATTCCACCGGAGATCACTGGCTATTAGAAGTACTGAGTATTTGTACTCGGTTACTTCGGTAAGATAATTGTTCTAGTCGGAATGTTAAATGAGGCGCGTTTTCTTGTGAGTAATCGTCATTGCTAGTGTTTTTCCGAGATTAAGAGACATGTGCCAGTTTTCACACCGTGACACAACTTTCTGAAACGCTTGATTTAGGAGCAGCTGGATTTAGGAGCAGGAGAAATGCGCGACTGTGACAGTACTTTGCAGGGCGCCCCAGCTAACGTTAGCCGAGCTATTCAAAAAAGTAGATTTAAAAACATGGTGAAAGATGCTATTGTAAGACCTACGGTGTTCCACCATACGACCTCTAACGACTGAACACCGTACGTCTTGTAATCACGTTTTGCACTGTGTTTTTCTACTCTTTCTTTTTTCGTTAAGCAGCTTGTCTAACGTTAGCTGCTACACACGGTATATGCCCATTTGCTGATATAGCACTGTAAAAACATTGCCCTGGTTTTAGGGCAAATCTGCTGGTAATTTGTGACCGAACGCAGTAATAAAATAGTGACCATAATACAACATACGAGTGCTTTGGTATTTAGAAAACCGAAGACTTTGTATGCTGAATCTGTACTATTTGGTTCAACTGTTAAAGTACAGGTGCTTTCCGTGTTCAAAAAAAAAAAAAAACGGAAGACGTTGTGTGCTGAATCTCTACTACAAAGTTCAACCGTTAAAATACACCTGCTTCCCATATTCAGAAAGCGAAAGACTCTATATGTGGAATCTGTCCTATACGGTCCAACCGTTAAAATACAGGTGTTTCCCGTATCACGCTATACGCAGCATATCCATTGTTTGGAGAATTATAATATAGGACCCAAAAGAGCCCCGGACGCGTGAGCGTAGACCGAATTTTATCGGTGCGCAATGTGCCGGGATTAGCCGCGCTAACATCTGCGTTCGGAAAGTGCATATCCCCCGCGGTTTCCGCTGGTCGTTGACGCAGCTGATAGCGTAGCCAATCCCGGCTCATAGCTCAGAAATATAATTTGGCTGATTCTCCCACGTCCTGGACACTTCTGTACCCGATAGTATATATCCTTTAATGCAAATGTCACGAAATCAGCTCATAGCAAAAGCAGCAGGTCGCTACTGAGAAAATTGTCTGGGCAACACATTGACACAGCTTATAATAATGAATTGCATAACATACCTACATATAGGAGCAAACTTTATTCGGTCAAGTTCTTTAGATCACAGATGCAATTTTATTTCTTCAACGACTTGTCTTGCACGCTTTGCTGGTGAAAGTTGTTCTTGACCCCACATGCCTTCCGAGGATAAACTTGCTGCTGTCAGTATGGATGGATGGAAAACTTTATTTGGTCCTACAAGGCTATGGGGTGACCCATATAAGGGCTAATCCCACGTCGGGACCGGAAGACGGAGCTTCGCGGCCGCATCGTGGGCTTGCTGGACTGCCAAAAGTTATTCAACCATGTCCGGACTGCAAATGGCCGCCTCGAACCTGGCCAGGTCCTGAGTGTAATCGGCATTGGTAGTTCAATCGCATGGCCAGAGCATATGTTTGAGGTCAAGTGTTTCATTACAGTTCGCGCACTGTGTATAGGGGAATCGTTCCGCCATGTAGTAGTGTAGGCGTTTGGGTGTGGGTGTGTTGCAATGTTTGAAGTAGTCTCAAAGTGAGTGCTTGTGGTCTCTTGAGTGTGGGATGTGGTGTGGCAAATTCTCTTCGGCTGAGGTAGAAGTGTTTAGTGAGCTCGCTATATGTGAGAGGGGCGTCCCTGTTCTCGTGGAAATGGTCCGGACCCATGAGGGCGGCACTGCGGAGGGTTAGTTCTCGCGCGTTCTTATGGGAAACAAATGGGAAACAAAATTCTTAGGAGAAACAAATAGTGTTGAGGAATTTGCATCCTAAGGAAAGTGGTAAGAAAGGACAATCACAGAACACAACAAAGTGGTAAATTATGTGTTGCAAAAACATGAACGTGTGTGAATGAATGACATCATTGTTGGAAAAGGAACGTTGCTGTAGCTGAGATTTCGACAAAGCTACTTGTCATCAGGGCAGCTACTGTTTTCCTTGGCAGCGTTTTTGTGTGTGCATATCTCAGACGCCGCTACCCTCATTGGGGGAGGGGAAGCTGGTGCATGTAGTAGTCAAGAGAAGCCCAAGTGTTAAAATAAAGGCAGGAAGGGTGTGTTTAGCAATGAGTGTGATGGTGCAGGTAGGAGCAATGCTGACAGTTCTTACAAAGAGCAGGGGTGACCAAAACAGAAAGCGATCTACATATGTAAGCAAGCAATATTGCAGTAGACATAGTCTTCCCAGAAATCAAAACAGAAATTAAGATAAACTGTTTGGACATTTGGAAACAAGCAATAAAGAATTAGGCAAAATATTCCTTTGTCTAGAGATGTGTCTGCTTAAGATCAGCTGAAATGGCAAAGTAAGGCACAATATGAATATCCATTTTGTCGAAAGACGGTGAAAAAACAAGACATTGACCAAATATTAAATAAAAAGGACATCGAAATTAAACTAGGTATGACCGTACAATTGCAAAGAACAGCCTGTGAAAAAACTGGGACGGGCAATTTAATAACCAGTGTAAAGGGGGTTTATTTGGGTCGTAGAGCGGCAGCGAGAAACGCAGCACCAACAGGTAGGGCGTAGCCAGAGAGCGAACTGGGTACGAGCCACACGATGGCAATGGGGCTGTTCAGCATGCCGATCTTCTTCCTCACAATCACCCCCCGGTATTGAAGACTAGCCATCCTGGCGACCTAGGGAGAGTGCAGTGGATCGTAGTACGGCTTGAGCCGGTCAATGCGTACAGTCTCTCGCCCGCGACGACGGAGATCGGAAGATGGCGACACGGGTTCGACCACGTAATTAACTGGTGATGTTTGTGCAACCACGCGGTAGGGCCCGTGGTACCTGGGAAGGAGCTTTGACAAAAGACCAGGAGCAGCAATAGGCGGGACCCAAAGCCACACGAGGGAGTCGATGGCGAAAGGGTGAGGAGGTGTTTTGAGGTGACACTGTTGAGCAGACGTCAACGAACGGGCAAGTTGTCGGCATTTCCCGGCGTGCTGAGCGACCGTAGCAACAGGTGAGCAGTCGGCAGGGTCCGGCCGGTACGGGAGAACCGTATCAATGGTGCTGGAGGGCTGGCTGCCGTAAAGCATAAAGAATGGTGAGAACCCGGTAGTCGCTTGGGAGGCAGTGTTATATGCGTATGTGACAAAGGGAAGTGCAGCATCCCAGTTGGAATGGTCGGACGCCATGCACATACATTGATAGCATGTCGCCAAGAGTTCTGTTGAATCGTTGAGTTAAGCCATTCGTCTGTGGATGATAAGCAGTAGTTGTGCGGTGAATAATTTGCATTCTGATAGGAGCGACTGCAGCACGTCCGAGAGGAATACGCGACCCCGATCGCTGAGCAGTTCACGAGGTGCGCCATGGGGGAGAACAAAGTTGTGTAGAATGAACGAGGTGACGTCTTTTTGCTGATGCGGCAGGTAAGGCGGCGGTTTCAGCATATCGTGTCAAATGATCTACGGCGACGACAATCCATCGGTTGCCAGCGCCAGTAGATGGAAGAGGCCCGTATAAATGAATGCCGACACGGTCAAATGGGTGTTCTGGGCAGGGAAGTGGCTGAAGAGGTGCGGTGGAGAGGTGCGAGACACATTTGCGTCGCTGGTAAGCAATGCAGGAGCGTACGTATTTGCGGATGAAGGTGTACATGCCGTGCCAATAGTAGCGTAGGCGAAGCCATGTGTAGGTCTTCGACACTCCGCCGTGACCACACTCGGGGTCGGAGTGAAAAGCGGAGCATAAATCGTTTCGAAGGTGGCGGGGCACGACTAAGAGCCATGTGCGGCCGTCATTGTGATAGTTGCGGCGGTATAACAGTCCGTCGCGGATGGCGAAATGCTGGGCCTGTCGGCGTAACGCTTGAGTTGCCGAAGCCGCCGGAGGGTTGGACAAAATATCGAATATCGTGACGATCCATGGGGCTTTTCGTTGCTCCGAGGTCATGTCCATGATGTCAAGTGGTGAGATATCACGACTGATGGTAGGAGTACTGGCGTCTGAAGTAACTGGAAAGCGCGAGAGGGCATCGGCGTCAGAATGTCTGCGTCCAGAGCGATAAACGACACGGATAGGCGGAGGGCCCACCGAGGGAGGCGACCCGACGGGTCTTTGAGGTTAGAGAACCAGCAAAGAGCGTGATGATCCGTCACCACGTGAAAGGGTCGACCGTAGAGATATGGGCGAAATTTTTGAAGTGCCCATACGATGGCCAAGCACTCTTTTCCGGTTACTGTGTAATTGACCTCAGGATTTGTAAGGGCACGACTGGCATAAGCGACCACGTATTCGGCATTAGCGCTCTTACGTTGTGCGAGCACGGCACCAAGGCCTACACCACTGGCGTCAGTGTGAAGTTGTGTAGGTACGCTTGGGTCAAAATGGCGCAAGATTGGCGGAGACGTAAGTAGGCGGCGAAGAGTGGTAAACGCTTCCTCAGAGGCTTCCGACCAATTAGAAAGTGCATTGTCGCCTTGGAGAAGGTGGTTGAGGGCGCGATCGTCGAAAATAGGAGCATAGTCCAATGAAGCTGCTTAGTGCTTTCAAGTTAGTGGGCTTCGGGAATTCAAATACGGTACGAAGTTTAGCAGGGTCGGGAAGAATGCCTTCTTTGGAGACAACGTGGCCTAGTATAGTCAGTGTTCTAGCTGCAAATAGGCACTTCTTCAAGTTAAGCTGGAGACCAGCATTCCGGAGACAAGTCAAAACTTGATGTAAACGGCGAAGATGGGTCGGAAAATCTGGAGAAAACACGACAACGTCATCGAGGTAGCAGAAACCCTCTGCATCGATGGCATCAACTAGGTAAACTACTTGGACGTCACTACAACAGTGGTCCAAACTGCATTATGAGCGATGGTGCTGTGCTGACAGGGCGCGATCTCTCGAATGCCTTTAACAATTTCTTTGTGAATATCACAAATACGCTCTGCTCTCCCATTCATTCGACCAACACGTCAATTCACCAAGCACCAGGAGTCTCGATGTCGATGTTCATATATCCTACAACTGAACATGAAATAATTTCTGTATTCAGAAATCTTAAAAACAGTAGGACTTTAGATATTAACGGTTTTCAAATAAAACCTCTAAAATATGTAATTGATTTGTTAGCTCAAATCTTAACATACATTTTCAACTTTTGTCTCAGTAGTGGAGTATTTCCTAAGCAGATGCAGATTGCGAAAGTTATTGTGATACACAAAGGAGGCGATACCTCTGAATTTTCAAATTATAGGCCAATTTCTATTCTACCGGTACTTTCTAAAGGTATAGAGAAAATAATTCACGCGAGAATAACTAATTTCTTAGATAAGCATTCCGTTTTGTCGAATGATCAGTTCGGGTTCAGACCAAAAAGATCCACTGAGTGAAGACAAGCTCCTTGTCCTCGGAATTTATATTGACTTTTCCAAAGCCTTCGATTTAATCAACCATGACTTGCTAGTAAATAAACTAAGCCACTATGGTATAAGGGGGATTCCCAATTTATTGATACGGTCATACCTTCAACATCGTAAACAAATTGTGGCACACAATGATGCTCTGTCTGATGGCCAATACATAAAATCGGACGTGCCGCAAGGCAGCATCTTAGGCCCTTTCCTGTTTTTAGTTTACTTAAATGATATATTTTACACTAAGCTACCGGTGAACCTTACTGCCTACGCTGATGACCTTACGGTGCTCATTACGGGTAGAAGAGAAAATGACTTATCCTCTACAGGTATTGAGTTTTTGCAATACATGTATCAATGGTCACAGGAAAATTACCTAAAGGTGAACACAAGCAAAACTGAAGCCATGGTATTTCAAGCGAAAAACAAAGTTGTAAAAGATATTATGCTTAGGTTTGGGGACAACTATATTGAAATCGTGCGTAGTATCAAATGTCTGGGAGTAACCTTCTCCGAATCGCTTAATTGGGATGCCCAAATTAATAACATACGATCAAAAATGAACAAAGTGAATGGGGTGCTAAGTCGTCAACGGTATGTACTATCAACAAGAATTAAACTGTTAATCTACAACGCATTCTTAGTTCCAATAATTAACTATTGCCACACTGTCTGGGGCACAAGTACGAAGCAAAATTTATCCAAGATTATTGTTACTCAGAAACGTGCGATAAGGTTGGTTGCTAACATACCATGGTATGCCCACACAGAAAACTATTATTCCGAGTTTAACAAAATTCAAGTGCCTAATCTTTATGCCTTCAGGTTAATTCTTATGTACAAGAATGCTATTTGAACAAACAACGCAGATGTGTTGACGCTATTCAACCTTCAAAGCCATGTGCCCATGTACAATGTACGCCGTTGCACGGCTTGGTCTACGCCGTTCTGTCGGACTGTGTACCGATTTCAATCAAGCGCCTATAAACTTCCCTGTTACCTCAACACACTTGAACGAAATAACATCTCATTGGAAGAATTATCCAAAAATAAGTTAATTAGTGTTTTGCCGCTCCTGCACTAATGGATGGTGTTTCATTCTGTGTTTCTTTCTTTTTTTTTGCATGTTGCGTTATTGTTTGTTAAATCACACAATGTTAACGCACTAAGGCTGTTCTCAATATTGTACGTATATTTTCTTACTGATCCCTACTTTAAATATTTTTGCCCTTGTACGTTTGCAAATTCAGAATGTATTCCAATGTTTTCAGTATTCCTCTGCGTTTGTCATAACTAAGCTGTTTCCTCGCCATACTGTCATGTGGGGCGTAATGGGGTTCTCTCAAGCCGCTGCATGCGGCTTTTACCCTTACGTCCGCTCTCATTCTGTATTCCGTGGAAAGAGAGAAATAAAGATTATTATTATTATTATATTATTATAAGTATGCCACTTCAGGCCACGCAGGATGCCGTCCATCATGCTTTCAAAGGTGGCGGGAGCGTTGCAGAGACCAAACGGCATGACAGTGAACTGGTACAAGCCATCTGGTGTTACAAACGCGGTTTTTTGGACAGTCAGCGTCAGCCATGGGCACCTACCAGTAGCCAGAGCGGGGATCTAAGGAAGAAAAGAACTCCGCTCCTTGTAAACACTCAAGTGCGTCGTCTATAAGTGGCAACGGGTAAGCATCCTTTCGAGTAATCTTGTTAAGCCTTCGATAATCAACGCAAAATCGTATGGTGCCATCTTTTTTTCTTAACCAGGACGACTGGTGATGCCCAGGGACTACTAGAAGGCTGGATGACACCGCGTTTGAGCATATCATTCACCTGGTCATCGATAACGCGTCTTTCGCTTGTCGATACTCGGTACGGACGCTGCCGAATGGGTGCATGGCTACCGGTGTCGATAGTGTGCGAAACAGTCGTTGTGCGGCCAAGTGACGTTGCTTGACACTCAAAAGAGGAAGAGAAGCCTTGGAGCAAGTGAAGAAGTTCGGCTCGCTGCGTCGTCGTAAGGTCACTGGCAATAGACGGCGTAAAAGAACGCGGCAGCGACTGAGGAGGCGATTCTTCGAGTGCGGCAAGATAAGCCGAGTCATCCATTGTGCCAAAGATTGAAGGTGAAGCCAGTGACTCTGCTCTCCCAAGGCTTTCACGGCGGCGTAAAGTAATTGGTTCGGCCGACGGGTTTGACACCCACATCAGAAAGACGTCAGTGATGAACTCGAGAACAGCGAACGGCAGTGGTAGTGATCGGCGGCGAACTAGAAGTTCAGAGGGCGTGAAGAGTACTGTGCCGGCATCTACAGAGGCACAAGATACACTGACAAGAGCAGAAGACCAGGCAGGTATAATGGTATCTTCTGAAATGGTGATTTTGCGACAAGAGTCCTCGTTGGCATGGATAATATCTGTCGAAAACGGAAACAGCTCAATTTCGGCACGGGCGCAGTCGATGATCGCATGATGTGAGGAGCGAAAGTCCTATCCTAATATCCTAATATGACGTCGTGAGAACATGATGGCAACACGATGATTTCGATGACATAGAGAGCTTCTTGAATGACGACACGAGCGGTGCAGGCACCGGATGGCTCGACGTGCTGCGCGTTGGCCGTCCGAAGGGATAACCCAGAAAGCGGTGTGGTCACTTTTCCAATTTTGCGGCAAATACGGGCATCTATCGCTTAAAGTGCAGCGCCGGTGTCGACAAGGGCTAGCGTCAATATTCCTTCTATTGCGATTTCAATAACGTTTTTCGGTGAACTATGAGGCCTTATACATTTTGCTGACACCGCAGTTCTTGCCTCCTGAACTGCGATATTCAGTTTTCCTGGCGCAGAGGGCTCCGCCGACGGTGCATGGGCAAAACGGAGCGCCGGCGAGGAGATGGTGAACGGCGAGCAGAGAACGCGGTCTCAGCGGCAGTAGGAGAATCGTAGCTGTCCGAATAATTGCGCCGTTGTTGGAAACGTGACGCATATGGAGGCACATTGTTGGAGACGTTCGGTGCAGGTAGGCGACAGTGACGTGCCACGTGTCCAGCACGGCCACAATAAAAACAAATCGAACGGTTGTCTTCCGTGCGCCAATGGTCTTGAGGTCGTGTACGCTGTACCACTGGTCCAGCGGGAGGGGATAGAGGCGGGCGCAAAGGCGGGCGAAGTGGACCCTAGGTCGGCAGTCCAGGTCTCCCAGTGACTTCGGCGTACGTCAGGGGAGTAGCAGTCGGAGCCTGATGGAACGAAGGCGGGACGTGGTCGGCTACCTGCTCCTTGACATATTGCAGAGCGGGCGCCAATGGAGAACTCGACGGGCCGTGTGTAAGCGGCATGAGCGAAAACTGACGGGCAACTTCTTCACGGTCGAAGTCCTTGATCTGTGCTAACAGTGAAGTGTTATCCGGGGCAACAGCCAAGTTCGACATTGAAGTGACCTGTGGAAGAGATTGGCAGGTGGCTACGCATTGTCTGTGTAGTTCATCGAAGCTTTGGCAGAGACTGACGAGTTCTGACACTGTTGCCGGATTCTTCGCCAGCAGCATCTGGAAGGCGTCGTCTTCCATATGTCTCCCCGCTCTGTTGTGCACGACCACGCAAGCGTTGCTCGGCGCAAAGCTTGCGAACGGCGGGGTGCCCGAATACTTCCGTTACGCTAGCTTTGAAGGCCGCCCACGTCGTGAGATCACGTTCGTGGTTTCGGTGCCACACGCTGGCAACACCGCTCTAGTAAAACGACACGTAATTCCGCTTTTGGGTGTCGTCGCAGTGGTTGTGGTTGCTCACCCGGTCGTACTCAGCCAACCAGTCTTCTACGTCATGATGTTCTGTACCACTGAAGATGGGTGGGTCGCGTTGACGCAACGGGCCAGGGCAGACCAAGATAGGCACCGAGGCAGCGGGTTGTGGTTGTGGTGGTCCTTCTTCCGGCATAATGAAGACAGGCTGTAGTGTCCGGTTGCGAAGTTCCAGATTTCCGGTCGTACCCCAGCACTTCCACCAATTGTAAAGGGGGTTTATTTGGTTCGTAGAGCGGCAGCGAGAAACGCAGCACCAGCAGGTAGGGCGTAGCCAGAGAGCGAACTGGGTACGAGCCACACGATGGCAACGTGTGCCATCGTGCCGATCTTCTTCCACGCACCAGTTGTAAGATTACGAGAGGTTAAGCGCTGTTTATATTCATGCCACTTTTGACGAATTCAAGTTCTTGCCTTCCTGTTCAACCTCTGGCTTACTTGAATGGGCCATTTTTCAAACAAGCCTGAGTTCTGATGCTGTTGAAAGCTTTAATGTTATTTTAATGGAGGAAAATGTTATGGGCATGTCGAATGGGTAGGCATTTATTCAACAGTACCATCCACAGGTGTGAGCTTAAAATTTAATGGTCTCAATGAACCTTAGTTCCTGGTAAACCATTACCTGTTCTATGCTGGCCTCACGGATCGCACTTGACGGAATGAAAGCGTCCGCTATCCAGCTAGATAACGGGTCGGACGCAGTTGAACATATAAAACAAACTTTAATTACACCAGAAGGTCAAAAAAGCAACTTAAAATACACAAGACGTTCATTTTTTTAGGTTCCGTAAAAAAGTGGTCCTGTCTCTAGGGCTGGTGGAGCAAGTCTGGCCGTCCCGCGTTTCTCGAACAGCGGTTTCCGCCCCGTTGTCGTCCCCCAGTCCCGGGAAACACCACCCGACACCTCGCAGCGTCGTCACTGGGTCATTTCCAGGAACCAAACGAAGGGCGCAGCTCCTTTGTCTCGCGCACAGCTCTGTGTCCGCGGGGGGTCAGTGAAAGATACAGCAATAAAAAAGGAAGGCTGGCTTCCCTTTTGTAAGTCCATTCGTGCGTTCGCGACGCGCACAGAACATGTTCTTTTTCAACACAGATGCCTTCGCACTATATAAGTCGGCAGGAGTGTTAGCAAACTACGTTATACTATACTACGGTTACGTTATACTAGTTGCCCCAATCAAAAGTGAAGTTTGGTAACAATGAGTGAAAGAAACAAACAGCATTCTATTCTACAATACGGATTCAAGTCATCCGGAACAGCTGCTAAAACTATGCTACCCCCCACCCCCCATACATAAAATAATTACGCACCATATTGACGCTCATGGTGCAGTGTTGCCAGGTTTGGCTATATATATAGCCAAATTAGGCTACAGGAGAAAAATTTTGGCGTCGACTTCGACGAGGTGGCTATATGGCTATATTTGGGCTACTGAAAATCTGCGACTTGGCTTTGTTTGAGCTATAAGTGGCGCCATAATCCACGCTCCAGAGGTTGCTCTGATCGGGTAGAAGCAAATCTCGAAGGCTAGGTTTTAGCTGGCTGAGCCATACGCGTGGCTGTGCGTGTGTGCGTGCGCGAAATGACCACCCCCCCCCCTCCCCTCCCCCTCCCTCTCTGCGCCGTTGCCTTTGATCTTTGATGCACTTAAACTTACACCCCGCTTGACCGTTATGCACCCGATCCCAGGGCATAGGGATGAACCTGGGAGTAGTGGGTTTTTCGCAGTGCACAGTACTAACATGGCTATGCTCAGGAAGAGAGAGCACTAACATAGGGTGGGGGCCGTCGGGCGATGGTGGCGCCGACATGAACGAAGGGAAGCAGGGGTGGATGACACGCGCCATTGGGTTCATGGTCATGTCTTTTGGGTGAAGTATCGCGTAGGGCACGGCTTTCGACCTACTCCAGGTTTCTCGCGCGAAGCTTCACTGCCATTTTTCTTTTCCTGCTAGATGAACTTTCGTTCGTGGTTACATTCGAGATTCATTTCGATAGGTTGGACGTAAGATCGGATCCTCCTCAGAGAGGAGAATCCAAACATGGGGAAGTGGGCCAAGTATGCGAGAACGTACAAAAAAGAATGGGAGCAAGACCCCGAGCCAAAGGTGGGTTCTGGTGCTTTCACTTCTAGATGGTTTGCTCGTAACGTCAGGGATACAGATACTCATTCTGCTAATATCGAAACATACTTGCCACGATGACATCAGTGCACCACGTCACATGAACTTCACCCTATTTTGTGAGGTGTCGCGCTGTTGGCTCGAGGACGCAGGGTTTGATTCCTGACCATGGCGGCTGCATTTCGATCAAGGCGAAATGCAGGAGCACCCGTGTACTTAGATTTAGGTGTACGTTAAAGAAGCCGAGGTCGCCAAAATCAATCCGGAGTCCCCCACTGCGTCCCCCAATCATATCGTGGTTTTGGCACGCAAAGCCCCAGCAATTATAAAATAGTTTTAGAGTAGGGGCATCAAACATTTTGGGACCCCAAAGAAATAGCGTCTACGCCACTGCGCATGCGCAAGACGCAAACTGTGTTTGGGTTTTGCGTCGGGCACGCTATTTCATCGATTTAGCGGGAGCCCCAAAAGCTGCCCCAAAAGCTTTCGTCAACAAACATAGCGGCGCCCATCGAAGCGACGCCTCAAGCTAGCACGAAACTGGGCTCAATTCGTGGTAACACGTGAACTTCGTAAGCTCGGAGAAGCGATTGCGTTTATCGCTTTCTTTCAACTAACATGTGTAACGAAGCTTCATTCATTAGACACAGCTGATTCCGAATTAATTGTCGATTTCATGGCTCGTAGGCCTAACACGAACTGACTTGGCTAGGTGAAGGTACGTAAAGTTGGCTGCTCAGATCTAAGCGCAACAAGTTGCCTGCTGCTAATAGAATAAGTTCTAGATTGTAATTAAACGCGAAAACAACAAAATCCTAATTATTATTCTAAGCATAAAATGGTATGTTTTATTTTAATATTTATAACAGCTTTTCTTTGACGCCATAGTGACGCTGCAAGCGCAACACGCTATCTGCAAATGCAGAACGGCTTTTCTAAAACTCTTCACTCCTGCATACCCCAACGCTAACACCCGCAAAGCTCTTTGAGGCCCCAAACTTTGGGGGCCCCTATTCTAAAACTTTATTAGCACATCAACATGGTTTGCTTTTTGACAGTAACCGGTTTTCACAGCATAACCACTGTTGTAAATTTGTTGTTTACCTTTGCTCTTTTTGCGCCGTCGCGGCTTTTACCATTTCAAGCGAGTTACGTTCGGGACGGGTTGGTCGCCGAATACAACCGCGCGCTTCTTATACTGGTGTGCCGTTTTGCGCAGTAATCTTTTAAAGCTACGCTTACACCGATTCAGACAGCGAGTTGCATCTGTTGTCTGTCACATTAGTTTAACGCAAGTTATTGCCCTGCTAGAGACCTTATGATGGCGGCCAGGTTGATGCAAATGGACAGTATATAGAGCATGTACCAGCAAACTCGGGCCAAGCTAATTAAAGAAAACGAGAAAACAAGATAGAACGATGAGGCAAATAACACGAGGCATCGCGCGAAATACTTGCTTTAGCTCATAAAAGAAGAAGTCGTGAGCACGTCGCAGATCGCTGGACAGCTGAACTTCTACGCCGTAGGCGGAGATGACGTGAAAGATCGATGATGCTAAACATTATTTTGCGTTCACGACAGCTAAAAAGCAGAGTTCGTAGTTATATTACTGTAAATGCCTAAAAATAATTAGTTAGTACTATCTGTCATAAAATAAAAGCACTGATTTCGCCCTCTGGTGCGACTCGCTGGAACTTCAGAGTTTTCGGGCCCAACCAAAAAGTGTTCTATGCAAGCATGATGTCGCTGTTGTTGATGTCAAGGGCCGACCGTCACGGTGGCACGGACATTTTGTTACGACGGGTTGTGCAAAAAAGGATTGCTGTAGTCGAATGTGAAAACCTATACACAAATAAAACTGCAAATAAAAATGGCTATATTCGGCTACGAAAATTTTGGCACTTTTTTGTGTTTGGCTACATTTGGTCTACAACTTCTATAGAAACGATGGAACCCAGCCTTCAGGACGCAAATACCAGGAGAGAAGTAGACGGACACACGCTGGGACTAGCAACAAGTTTAATGAAAACAACCACACAGAAGTTCGCAGGGAAGCCAGAGCGCGCATGCGTCGTACATACCACGTGACAAAAAAAGAAAAAAACACTAAATGACACCTACTAGCCACATTTTTCTAAATAAGCTATCTCTTTCTTTGACAGCGATAACGAGGGCACACGAACACATTGATTGTGATGTTTTCGGATATGGTACGCTTCAATCGGTTCACGTTCGTAACGTGTTGTTCCCTTGCCTATAATGTGTATGTCTTCCAAAAGAGGCGAGCAGCCGCACACTCGGCAATGAGAAGGCAGGTTTGCTCCTCCTCCTGACGTGACAGACGTTTCGTGTTCTTTTAAGCGGGTGTTAATACAACGCCCCGTCTGGCCTACGTACACGCGACCACACTTCAAGGGTATGCCATAAACGACATTTTCCATGCAAGTTGTGAAGTTATGGCTGGTACTGCAGGCACTCCTAGGTTTACGATTTTCAATCCTAGCACATAGACTTCACATCTTGCATGGCGCCGAAAACATAACACGAACGCCGTGCCTTGTGGAAACTTTTTTCTCATCGTGGGAAACCTTGTGGATATACGGCATGACTTCCATTCGCTTACGGTCCTCACAGGCAGTGTTGTGTGCTCTGCCTTGTGTTTCTTTTTTCAACTTTTTCAGTTTTTTCTCAGCTACTGCTTTGAGAACAGTGTCAGGAAAGCTGGCCACCTGTAGACGCTTAATCTTCTGATGAAAACTTTGCTCCATTGAATGATGGCAGCTTCTATTGAGGGCATTGTTGATGCGGAGGGTAGCTATGCCTCGCTTCACTAGTTAAGAGTGCGGCGACTCGAATGGTAGAAGCTGTTTCTGGGTACGAGGCGCATACATCCACCAGACGTGACCATTGTCAGAGAAAGTTAGTTTAAGTTTGCGTGGAAGGACAACAAACCCGCCTTCTTTATCAGCCTGTAGTAAGCTGAGGCTCTGCGCACGAAAATAGCGAACAACTGTGAGCAGAACGTGAGCAGAACCTCAGCTTACTACAGGCTGATAAAGAAGGCGGGTTTGTTGTCCTTCCCCGCAAACTTTTCTCAGAAAAAACTATGCAAGCGGTTGCAAAGAAGTTTAAACAGGTAACCCACAAACCCGCGAAACTTAAGACAAAGGGGGCAGTGCCGTTCCAGAACGCCTGCGGTGTTCCTATTGATTCCTTCCTGGAACTTCTAGCCATGTACCTGTCGTCGACTTTTGTTGAATTTCAGGATGAATTGTTTGTGCAAAAGAATGGTAGATGCATAGGGTCCAGTGTGGCACCCGTCCTATGTCACATTTTTATTTCAAAATTTGACAATGTTTTGAGCAGCTTTTTAAATGACGATAGAGTAGTCAACAGGAACAGGAATTGGCCTCCCTGGTGCAGTATACGGCCCCTACCTCCCTCATGACTCCGACAATTAACCCATGACCCTCAGTCCCCAGGGGCTGCGGAACACCTGACTAAGGCGGCGGTCAGGCCTGCGACGTGGCAGAGGGTGCTAAGAATCTCTCGGTCCGGTCAGGCCGCCAATGGAAACTGAACCTGGCAACGTTCAACACGCGTACCCTCTCGAGTGAGGCTAGCTTAGCAGGATTGTTTGAGGAATTATCAGGCATTGCCTGGGATGTTATTGGCCTTAGTGAGGTTAGAAGAACTGGTGAGGCTTACACAGTGCTGACTAATGGCCACGTCCTCTGCTACAGAGGTCTTCCCGATAAGAGAGAATCCGGGGTAGGATTTCTAGTTCACAACAACAAAGCGGGCAACATTGACGAATTGAACAGCATTAGTGAGAGGGTAGCAGTCGTCGTAATAAAGCTGAATAGGAGGTACAAAATGAAGGTAGTACAAGCCTACGCCCCAACTTCCAGTCACGATGACGAAGAAATAGAACAGTTTTATGAATATATTGAATTAGCAATGAGAAAGGTGCAAACTCCGTATACTGTAGTCATGGGCGACTTCAATGCAAAAATGGGGAAAAAGCAGGTTGGCGAGCAAGCAATTGGCAACTACGGCATCGATTCTAGGAATGCAAGAGGAGAGATGTTGGTAGAATTAGCGGAAAGGAATAGGCTCCGAATAAGGAATACATTCTTCAGGAAGCGCAGCCACAGGAAGTGGACCTGGAAAAGCCCTAATGGAGAAACAAGGAGTGAAATAGATTTCATACTCTCTGCCGATCTGAGCATAGTGCAGAATGTATAAGTGTTAGGTAAAGTAAAGTGCAGTGACCATAGGTTAGTGAGTCTAGGATTTCTCTCAATTTGAAGAGAGAAAGAGTGAAATTAGTCAAGAGGAAACAGGCCAACCTAGACGCAGTAAGGGTGAAAGCAGACCAATTCAGGCTGGTGCTCGCAAACAAATATGCAGCTTTAGAACAAGAAGATGAAGATAACATAGAGGTAATGAACGAAACCGTAACTAGGCTGATCTCAGAAGCAGCAATTGAAGTGGGAGGTAAGGCACCAAGGCAACCAGCAGGGAAGCTCTCCCAAGAAACAAAGGACCTCAAAAAGAAGCGACAAAACATGAAAGTTTCAAACTCAAGAGATCAGATAGAATTCGCTGAACTGTCAAAACTGATCAACAAGAAGAAAGTAAGGGATATTCGAAATTATAACGTGGTAAAGATTGAGGAAGCCGTAAAATATGGACGCAGCATGAAATCAGTAAGAAGAAAGCTTGGCATAGGACAAGGCAAGACGTATGCACTGAAAGATAAGCATGGTAATATCATCAGCAATTTCGATGACATAGTAAAAGCAGCGGAAGAACTCTATACTGACCTGTACAGTTCCCAAAACAGTCAAGCTACTTTCATTCGAAATAGTGATGAACCGGATACAGAAGCTCCTTCTATAACTGGCGATGAAGTTAGAAGGGCCTTGAAAGACAGGAGCAGGGGAAAATCGGCTGCAGAAGATGGAATTAGAGTAGATTTAATAAAAGATGGAGGAGATATCATGCTTGAAAAGCTTGCGGCCCTTTATACGAAATGCCTCACAACTTCAAGTGTACCAGAGAGCTGGAAGAACGCTAACATTATACTTATCCATAAGAAGGGAGACGTTAAAGAATTGAAGAATTACAGACCCATTAGCTTGTTTTCAGTATTGTATAAAATATTCACCAAGATAATTTCCAATAGAATCAGGGCAACACTTGACTTCAGCCAACCAAAGGAACAGGCTGGCTTCAGGCAGGGATATTCTATAAAGGATCATATCCATGTCATCAATCAGGTAATCGAGAAATCTGCGGAGTACAATCAACCTCTCTATATGGCTTTCATAGATTATCAAAAGGCATTTGATTCAGTAGAGATACCAGCAGTCATAGAGGCATTGCGCAATCAAGGAGTACAGGAGGGGTACGTGAATATCTTAGCAAATATGTAAGAGGATTCCACAGCTACATTGGTTCTCCACAAAAAAGTAAAAAGTTACCTATCAAGAAAGGGTCAGACAAGGAGACACAATTTCTCCAATGCTATTCACTGCATGCTTAGAAGAAGTATTCAAGCTCTTAGACTGGGAAGGCTTAGGAGTGAGGATCGACGGCGAATATCTCAGCAACCTTCGGCTTGCAGATGACAGTGTCCTATTCAGCAACAATGGAGATGAATTACAACAAATGATTGAGGACCTTAATGGAGAAAGTGTAAGAATTGGGTTGACGATGAATATGCAGAAGACAAAGGTAATGTTCCAGAGCACGGCAAGGGAACAAGAATTCAGGATCGCCAGTCAGCGTCTAGAGTCTGTAAAGGAATACGTTTATCTAGGTCAATTACTCACAGGGAACCCTGATCATGAGAAAGAAATTTACAGAAGAATAAAATTGGGTTGGAGTGCATATGGCAGGCATTGCCAAATCCTGACCGGGAGCTTACCACTGTCGTTGAAAAGAAAAGTGTACAATCATTGCATTCTACCGGTGCTAACATATGGGGCAGAAACTTGGAGGTTAACAAAGAAGCTCGAGAACAAGTTAAGGACCGCACAAAGAGCGATGTAACGAAAAATCTTAGGAGTAAAGTTAAGAGACAGGAAGAAAGCGGTGTGGATCAGAGAACAAACGGGGATAGACGACATTCTAGTTTACATTAAGCGGAAGAAATGGAGCTGGGCAGGCCATGTAATGCGTAGGATGGATAACCGATGTACCATTAGGGCTACAGAATGGATACCAAGAGAAGGGAAGCGCAGTCGAGGACGGCAGAAAACCAGGTGAGATGATGAAGTTAGGAAATTCGCAGGCGCAAGTTGGAATGCGCTAGCGCAAGACAGGGGTAATTGGAGATCGCAGGGAGAGGCGTTCGTCCTGCACTGGACATAAATATAGGCTGATGATGATGATGATGAGAGTAGTCAAGGTCTTCAGGTATTTTTTTTGTATTTCATCATTCATCATTAGTACAGAAGGAGGTCCGGGGGTTACAAGAACTGTCAGGGGACCTCCTATTAGTAATTTAACAATGCAGTAATTAATACATCATGGCAACATAACAGCAACAGACATCAGAATACACTAAGTTAGTGAAGCAAATAATCAAATACAAGAAAGGTGCTTACAATATTTGAAGTTCAAAATACAAGCAAATTTCGTACAGTGTATGAATAAATATACAGTAATTGACACGTTATGGAAACATAGGAATGACACGTATCAAAGAACACGAGTTTAATGTAACAGATATATAAAACAAATATATTCTCACAATACGCAAAGCAAAAGTGTTATATAGACTATGCGACAAAACATTTGAAACGTCTAAAAGGAAGGAGAAAAAAAAGAAGACAAAGGGAGATATAGAATAAAAATTAAATAAAAGCTATCATACATTAGATAAATACAGAAACATTGAAAACTGGAAAATAATTCTGTACATAATATAGACTCATAGTAATGAGTCTGTAGTCAGTAGTGTCGTTAGTAAATATTTCTTCGTATCTCTCTTGAATGTTAATGTTGTGCGGCAGGCTTTAATATGGGGTGGTAGTTTGTACCAGTATTTAATGGCCTTAAAAAGAGCAGTAAACATTCCATAATTAGTGTTTATTCGAGGGAGTAAAAAATTGTTGTTAGCGGAAAATCTCATATTGTTAGTGTTGGTAAGAGTAGACCTATTAAATGTATCTAAAATGATTTCATGATTTAGTGTGCGGTATATTAGTGAAACCAATTTGAGCTGGAGCATGTAACGTAATAGTAGTATTTTTAGGGTACTGAAAATTAGTACTGCATGTGACATGTAACTGGAGAAATTGATGATACCCAAGGCTTGATTTTGTAAATGTTGCAGATGTATTATGTGCGAGCAATATGTGTTTCCCCAAACTGAGATGCAGTATTGCAATGAATAAATGCGTAATAAAGAGAAGTTCTTACGTTTTGTGGAAAATACGAACGCGTTGGAATTAGTACTCTTATTCCAAGGGCAATTTTTGACACCATGTCAGCATGTAAGTTAAACTCAAGTTGGGGGTCAAGTTTGACGCCAAGGAAGACAACTTCATGTGGAGGTAAGAGAACGTGAGTTTGTAAGACGAGTGGTGGCGCGGGTGCGATGACACGTTTATGTGTATGAAAAAGCATAAACTGAGTTTTCGAAGGGTTGATGTGAAGTTTGTTACTTGTGCACCACGCAGACAAGTTGCTTAGGTCACAGTTTAGTCAGTCTATAGGCATTCGGCGCGGGATAAATTTCGACCGGCGGTGCCTTCATGCGGCGGCGCCGCGAATGTAATGACATGTGGCGGCCGGGCCGCGCGCAGCAGGCGCTGCCGTGAAACCAAGTCTGATCAAACATGTTGCGTTTTTGGGTGCACCAACAGTTACTGAAACATGACTGAAGCTGGTTAGGCCATTCCATTTAACCGTTGTTCATCGCGGCATCGCGTTTTTCAGGCGGAAAGTCTGTGTGTGTGAAGGTAATGGAGAACTGCTTCATTAAAAAAGAATTTGTTTCTTGGCTGCAATCGTTTATTCAAATGATTCGAGAACGCTGATTGCCTTCATTTCTGTACACATAGTTTCTTCCATGCAGACTGGGCTACGCGGGCCACGTACAATTCAGGAGATGTTTCCCTTGACCTGGATAGCTGCCAGGCATGCGAAGACTGAATGCCATGGAAGGCGGGCACTTTCATCCACACATCCTTTTTTAAGTCACGGAAGGCAACAACTTCTTTTTCTTCAAGATGTATTAGATGAACACCTTTCAGTTTTTCTGATACAATTGTTACAGTCTCTGGCTGCCCGAATTGCACTTTCAGTGATTGTTCTCAAGTTGTTGAGGATTGTTTGATGCTTGACAAGTCCTCCATTTCCGTCCCACGCTTTTATCCCGTGTCCAGTTGGTGAGAATATCCATTGGGTATTGGGACAATCGCTCTTTCCGAACTCGACAAGTCGGTATCTATTTTTGAAATGACGGGCGGCTCCATCACTCACATATGTTACCTTGGAGTGCACCGGCATGTTATCGTCCACTCATTCTTTCACTTTCTTTAGAGTCCTGCAGGAGTGAGCGGAGTCGTGGCTCAAGTCGTCGTTAACAATAACAAAACTCTCCGTCGATTTTTTCGTTGTTACCACCCATGTTAACACGGATACTTGCTGCTTTTGCTAGTGGTATGCCTGAACTTCGTCAGGAAGCACGACAGTCCAGTTTTCGGCAAAATCAAAGTGGAATACAATGCTCCCACGCTGTGTACATTGCTTTTCCTCGTAGATAGCTTTGCCTTGTGTCTTCCTGATGTGGTTGTGCACGATCCAGCTTGCCACTAACACCCGAAGATGATTAAAAAAAGTATCAGCATCCAAAACCTTTTTCACAAGGTCGCCTGCCTCTCACGTCACTAGCAGTATTTCTTCGTCTTTTGGGATATTAAGTTCCTTCACTGTCAGAGACCCGCCTTTTAGACACTGATTGCATTCGCCTAAAAGGCACTGTGCTGATGACGGAATGCAAATGAATGCTGAGTGAAGGTCATCAGAATCGATTCTGTGGCCAGTAATGTTCTCAAGGGCGGCAAGGCAAAGTTTATAGTTGGCGCAAATGACACAAACGCACACGTCATGCTGGGGATAACATTTTACCCAGCGCGGTCGCAAGGTGTAGAATATTGATAGGCCAATGCCAGAATCAGGATGGTCGTCTTTGTATATGCGGAATGCCTCACTAATAGATCTTGTCATGAAATGCTTTGTTACTAATACTTTTTCTCCATCGATCGTAACCGATAGGACATCCTTTCTGTTAGGGCTTTGCCTCGAGCATTCCAACTCGTCCTTCGTTTAGTACTCACGCGCCGCAGATACGCACTCAGGGCTCACCTTGTGCCTGGTGCCTCAGGCACCAGGCACAAGGTGAGCATCAGGTGAGCATCAATAAATTGATGAAAACCTTGATCAGAAAGTATTCATATGCTCTTCTTTTATTACCAAACTGAGTGTTCATTTTCCATAACAATACCGGAAGAGGTGTCTTGGAATAAAGGACTACAAAAGGTACCTTGAACGTGTCCAATGCACGCAAATCCCGCAATAAGAAATGTCAAAATTCATTTATTTACCATTGTAGTCCACTTTACAATCCATAATTATTATCTTGCATTCGACTTTACGTTTCAGTAAAATACAATGTTTATTCCATGGGAATCCCATATGAAATCAACAGAGTAACTGGTAAATGAAATTACAATGGTTCCACAGTGGCCACTTTTCAATAATGATCAACGAATCTACAATGATGGGTCCATGATATTTCCATAAAACTTTCATTGATTGAGCAACAAGACGTGAATGGAATTCATACTAGAATTCAACAACCATTTTCGTAAGGGAAAGGGGACGCCAAAAAATCGTCATCAATAAATCGTCACGAATATCATCTTAGGGGATGAACCTTACGCGCCTGATGGCTGGGCTACGCTATCATAGAAATATTTTACCTGGAAAGGCGCCGCAGCCATATTTATTTCAGTAGTTGAGCTGCTTAACAGGCAATGGGAACTTTTCGAAAAGAATTAAGCGTGCGTTGTGTTTGGTTTTAAATGTTACAGGGAAGCTACGTGCAACTGACGAGGCCCCCCTAGAAGCATTCCTCGAACAAAATGTGTCTGTCAGCTGCCTCTATACTCTTCTGAAGTTAGTTTCTTCGATAAATAGGGTACATTGGTTAATAAATGGTTAAGTTTCGCAATTTAGTTTTAGCTCAATCATTAGTGGGGTTAGCCTAATTAACAAGTGAGTAACCATTTATTTCTCTGCCATTTTATTTGAATTCATTGTATCGTATGCATAATCCCAATTTATTTGCCGACACCCTGAAACGTATCTCATAGATTATCAGCGCTTTTGTGTAAACCTAACTTTAATACCTTGTAATACTTTGTCATTGCTGAGTAGCATTGTTAATTAATGCAAAGTGCTGTTTACCGGTCGTTTATTCCGAAGTCTTTTACGTGTACATACCCAGGAAATGGGACATTTCGTTCAGTTTCCTTTTTTTCGCCACGTCTATCAACCTTAAAGAATTCGAAATTCCTGCTATGACCTTTTCTCACCGGGCCTCGGCCTGAATAGCCGCCCCGTGCATTGCTCTACCTTTGATAGTCTCATGGATAGATGCGCATATGATCACGGAAGACTGAGTAAAAGAGTTGAAGGCGTAACCTGCTTTGTTCAAGCAAAAGGATCCAGTCAAATTCTTTTTTGCTTGCTCCTACTCTTAGAAAGCTGTTGTACCTCCCCGGGCCGAATCTTGCCAAGACGGACTGGATTTTTTCTAGCGAAATAAATGTACATCAGAAAACAGATCCCACACAATCCAAGCCTACTGAAAAACTGGTAAAACTGGTTTTATACGCTGCTTCTTTTATGTTATAGCTTATGTTGTTTAAACTTTGTTGCAAGAAGACAAGGGTTTTCCCTGCACTTCTAAATACGGTATTCACATTTTATGACCAAGAGCCATCCTGGGACAGCATAACACAAATATATGACTGATGAACAATTTTTAAATGCGAAGCATTCTTTGCCGGCGGCTCTGTCCATCCCTCCCGCGTCCCACACTCCCACACCGCATGCGCGTCCCCTCCCCCTCTCTCTCCTCTTCTACGCTCCCCCCTTTCTCTCCTCTAGGAATCCTGTACGGAGCGGCGCCCGCGTCCCACACGCCCACAGCGCATGCGCGTCCCCCCTCCTCTCTCTCCTCTCCTACGCCCCCCCCCCTTTCTCTCCTCTAGGAATAAGGAGCGGCGCGCACGACAGGTGGTGCGACAGCTCCATGCTCCGCTGGGGGCGCCACGGTAGTTCCGCGGTATGAAAATGACGGAGCGCGCACGCCTCATTCTCTCTCCTGTGCAGCGCCGCGATGAGCGCTCGGGCCGCTGCCGCGAAACCATCTCCCGCTCAAGCTAACACACTGCTGCTTCGCATCCACACATGGTTCCCTTTAGCGGGAGATGGAGTAACTTTTTATATTTTGGCCACTTAACAAATACTTTTATCTTAATTTGGTATATATTTGTAGTAAAGATAACGTCTACACAGTTAGTTATGTTCATGGACATGCTATTAGTGAAAAACCACTTTTCTACGCGTTTCAGTTCGGCCGTCAATAGAAAACAATGTATCATTAGATGTGCTAGCATACAGTACACAATAATCCGCAAAAATTGTATCTCGGTTTGTATTTCGGATCCAGGTACAGTTCCTAAAATGAGGTCTACCGTATCTTAACGCCTAAAGTTAATGAAGTCAGCCGAGTTATTGGAAGAAAAATACAAGTTCCCTCAGCCAATAATTGGAAGAATAAATAAAACCCCCAGGGAGATATACTGTACTAGCCTGAGAGATTTCAATGGCGCAATGCTACTGCGCAACTCAGCTAAAAATAATAATGAGAATCGGGAAGACGGTAACAGCTCAGGAGCAATTTCAATTTTAGAATGTGAAGCAAAGGTGTATGACATGATGTATGTTTTATTGGCATGAAGAACATCACACCAGTCCGTGCGATCAAGTCGATAAATATTGTAGCTGTTGGCACGAGAAAAGTTTCGCTGTCAGTGATGTCAGCAAAAGTATCTGAATGACTATCATCAACATGAGAAGATACTATATCACGTTTAGAAAGATTACTGATATTGGTGAGTGATACTGTTAATGATGGAGGAGTGAAAGGCTGATGCAGGTCTTGCTGCCTACTTGCGCGTGAGTTTACTTCTAGCTATCAGCGTGAGCGTGATGCCGTCACAAACGCAGTTTGTGACGGCATCATAGACGTAGGTTTCATTCTCGATGCGCAGCTTGTCTACAAAACGCTTAAACGACTTGTTCTGAGCTTTCGCGTATTCCACCCGCTTTATTCGTGCCTGTCACGCTGCCAAGGAAAAATCCTCGCGCATAGAAAACGCTGTGGCCTTCAGCTTACGCTCATGCTACAAAATTTGGCTCTTTATCCATGAAAAACGCCTGTTTGGCAATGATCCGAGTTACAAACCGAGATACAATTTTCGCGGATAATTGTGTACTGTATGCAAGGACATATAATGAGACATTGTTTTCTATTGGCGGCCAATCTGAAGTGCATAAAAAAGTGATTTTTCACTAATGGCATGTCTATGAACATAAATAAATGTGTACGCCTTATCTTTACTACAAATATATAACAAAATCTGATATAAGTAGTTCTTAAGTGGCCTAGGAGGAGGAGGAATGAACGTTTGTTCTAAGAAATAGCGAGAAAGTATACTTTCTTCACCCTAGGTGGGCGGCTCTCTCAGTCCAGAAAGCCGTTGGCTAATGCCGCAGCCCGGGCCCGGTCCACCAGACTTCGCTGATTCTCCAGGCTCTGTGCCGTTAACATTGCCTCCCACGTTTCTTCGGTGGCTTGTATCGGTTCTGAGGCATCGTCTTGACTATTTTTCTCGCGGTGTGGTCACACCAACACCATGTGTTGGAGGGTGTCTGATACATCCCAATATCGGCATAGGTATGAGAATTTAGTGGGGTGCATCCGGTGCATGATAATTCCATGGACATATGTATTAGTTTGTAGTCTGCGGAGGTCGGTGGCTTCTTCCTTGCTTAATTTTGGATGTGGTAAAGGATATTCTCTTCTTTCGCGTCGGCAATGTTGCAGTATTACGGCGTAGTTGATGGGAATGTCCTCCAGCTTCGACGATTTCCGAATACCATGCGGCAGGAAATCCCGGCTGGTATGCTTACTGGAGACAGCATGTGCTGCTTCGTTTCCTGCCAGGTGTTCGTGCCCTGGGGTCCATACGACGTAGGTTTCTGGTAGTTCTCTGCGTCTTGATAGCTCTTTTAGAATTTTCACAGCTGCGGCAGAGATTCGGCCTTTTTGTAAGTTTCTACATGCCCTTTGGGAGTCGCTCAAGATGATGGCTGTGTCCTTGCATGTGACAATGATGAGGACGATGGCCACTTCCTCAGCCGTTTCTGGGTTTCTGGCCGGTATGGTGGCAGCGACTAGCTCATTCCGTTTGTTGTTGGTCATGGTAATTGCGTAGGATCTTCTACCTGGGTATTTTGCCGCATCTGTATATCTCGTGTTGGGGTTCCTTGAGTATTTCTTGCTTAGTGCTCGAACTCTTGCTTGTCTTCTGTCTTTGTGGTGTGTTGCATGCATGTTTCGAAGTATTGGAGCGACTGAGATAGAGCCACAAATAAGTGGCGGCAATCGGGCTTTCACGTCTGAGTCTGCTATAAAGTTTTCGCTGTATGCGAGTTTGCGAAGTACTGCTCTTCCTGTTTGAGTCAGCTTAAGGCGTTCCAGCTGGCTGGCCCTGTGCGCTTCACTCATTTCTTCCCAGGTGTTATGAAAGTCAAGTTTGGGTAGTGTCGTGGTTGAGGTCGTACTGGGAAGTCCTAGTGCACTCTTGATTGCCTTTCTGATGACGATGTTGAGTTTTTCAATTTCAGCTTTCTTGATGAGTAGATACGGGGTGCCATATGTGATCCGGCTTATAAGGAGTGCTTGGATAATTTGGACGGTTTCTTGCTCTTTAAATCCTCTTCTTTGAGTGGTTATACGCCTAATGAGATGAGTTACTTGTGTTAGGGTCTTTTGAAGCTTCGGAAGTGTAGCTGCGCCAGAACCATCTTTATGTAGTGTGAGGCCCAGGACGCGGAGGGAGTCAACTTGAGGTATATCGATTCCATTGAGTGTGACGTTGGGATCTGGGTCGACGTAGGCTGGTGGTCTTCCCTGGGTGCTTGCCTTGAGTATAAGTAGCTCTGATTTTTCGGGGGCGCACTGGAGACCGCATCTTAAGAGGTACTGTTCTATCAGATCGATTGCCTCTTGGAGGGTAGTTTGCTGTCGGCCGGTTGTCGACGCTTTTGTACATAACGTTATATCGTCGGCGTATATTGCATGGCTTAAACCTTCGATGTCATCGAGCTGTTGCGGGAGCTTAATCATAGCGAGGTTGAACAGCAAAGGTGAAATGACTGACCCTTGTAGAGTGCCTTTGTTGGGCATTTCGAATTTGTCGCTTCGGATGTTGCCGATGCCCACCGTAGCCGTGTGATCCTTGAGAAAGTCTTGTATGTATTGGTAGTTCCGGATTCCGCAGTTTGTGTCTTGGAGATTTTGGAGGATTGCATCATGCTTCACATAACTGAAGGCTCCTTTTACATCTATTGCTAAAATAGAGAACATTTTGTTGCGTTCTAAGTAGTCCAAGAGGTCTTCCTTGAGCTGTAAAGAGTATATCTTGTGCTGAGAGGAGCTGTCGGCAGCCAAACATTGTGTCAGGCATGAGTCTTGAGTCTTCGAGGTATGTGGTGAGGCGATCGTGAACCATGTGTTCGAGAAGCTTTCCAGCGCAGGAAGTCAGCGAGGTGGGCCGTAGGTTGCTGATTTGTAGTGGCTTGTTGGGTTTTGGAATCATAATGACTTCTGTGCGCTTCCATTCTGCCGGGAGCTCACCTTCTTCCCAGCAGTTATTCATGTAGTCGAGGAGTCCATTTAGGGCCTTGTCTGGGAGGTTTCGTAGGATCC
The DNA here is from genome assembly GCF_013339745.2 of Dermacentor silvarum. Taxonomy (NCBI): domain Eukaryota; kingdom Metazoa; phylum Arthropoda; class Arachnida; order Ixodida; family Ixodidae; genus Dermacentor; species Dermacentor silvarum. Next base: position 396,247,843 of record NC_051154.1, on the reverse strand, counting down.
TGTTGGTCACCTTGTCATTTCCTGGCGACGTGTTACGGGTCAATATGGCAAGAGCGGCGTGGAGTTGAGGAAGTGTAAAAGGGCTGTCGAGGGTCAGGTTTGGTTCGCCTCTGTACGGTCGGGGATCGGAGACCTTGGGGGCATTGTCTCCCACAAGTTTACGTATGATTTCTTCCAAAATTTGTTTCTCAGTTCCTGGATGGGAGTGAACAATTTTCTTAGAGTCATGTGTGTGTTGGGTCTTGCTTCTGGTGGTAGCTAGAAGGGCTCGCAGTATATGCCAGGTCTTCTTTGTGGTGAGTGTGCCTTGAAGTTGGTCGCGCAGCTTATGCCAGTTCTGACTGCTGAGTTTATCTCCGTATTCTTCTGCTTGCTTTGTTAGGTGTCTGATCTGTTTCTTCAGTTTGCGGTTATGTTTCATCTTTTTCCACCGCCTCAGTAGGCCTCTCCTGGCATCCCAAAGGTGTAGGAGATGAGAGTCTACGGCCGGTGTGTCCATTGTGAGTTGGATGACTTTAGTGTGCTTCTCCGCCGTCTTGACCACTTCGGTGAGCCACTCTTCAGTACTTTTAATGTTTTGCTCTATGTCATGCTCTCTAAAGGCCTTCCAGTCCTTCAGCCTTGCCGTTCCGGTTCTGCTCGGCTTCTTATGATGCAGGATTTCAAGCTGAAGGATGTGGTGATCGCAGCCGAGATTTTCTTCCAGTCGGGTCCATTCGGCCTTGCAGATACCTATTGTAAAGGTGAGGTCGGGATTTGTATCCCTGAATACACTGTTGTTATTCGAGTCTTTAGTTTAGGATCATTCCAGGGGGTGAAGTGATTCTGTTGTGCCGAATCGTGCACTCGCGCTCCTTTCTTGGTCGTGTGCTGGTAACCCTATGCTGTGTGGGGGGCATTAAAATCCTCCATAATTACAAGTTTATGGCCTTTAGATAGCCTTCTGGCTTCCATGATGAACTTTACAAAGTCGGATAATGGATCCCTTGATGACTATATAAGCATAGGACGTATAGACTTTGGTGTGTCTTCTTCTCAGGTAGCACGTCCACTAGTGTGTGTTCCACGGTTGTTTACTGTATTGTGCGATCTTGCGTGGTGAGATTTTTCTTCGTCAGGACGGCTGTTCTCTGAGATCCGGTGTGTGTATCATATCCCTGTATGCGTAGATTGGTCTGATAAGTTTCTTGGATAGCGATGATATCTGGTTGTTAAGTGGCCAAGAAATAAAAAAATAGTTCATCAGTCATATTTATGTGTTATGCTGTCCCAGGATGGCTCTTGGTCATAACATGTGAATACCGTAGTTAGAAGTGCAGGAAAAACCCTTGTCTTCCTGGAACCAAGTTTAAAACACGTAAGCAATAAAATAAAAGAAGCAGCGCATAAAACCAGTTTTCCCAATTTTCGAGTGGGCTTGCAGTGTGTGGGATTCGTTTTCTGATGTGCATTTATTGCTGCAGAAAAAATCCTGTCCCTCTTTGCAAGGTTCGGCCTGGGGACGTACAACTCCTTTCTAAGTGTAGGAGCAAAGAAAAAAACAATTTGACTGGATTCTTTTGCTTGAACAACAAAGCAGGTTACGCCTTCAGCTGTTTTACTCAATCTTGCATGATCATATGTGAATCTGCTCAGGAGACTAGCGAATGTAGAGCACTACACGGGGTGGTTTTTCTGGCCCAGGACCGGCCCGAGCCCGACAGTACAATGCTTTGGCCCACCCGAGCGCACCCCGCTGCTTTGAAACCTGGCCCGTACCACCAGGTCCGGTCCCGAAAAATTCCTATGCGACGCTAGGCCGAGTTCTCAGTTATTGTGAAGACACCGTCATGTGATAAAACCTGCGCCGGGCATTTTATTATTGTTGTAAAGAGGTTTATTGGGCGAGTCCAACAAACAGGTGGTACTCGGAACAGTATGCAGGGAAAACAAGATGGTGGTGTTCGAGCGCCGATCTCATGCATTTTCCTCGTGATGATGATCGCTCAGCCCGGGATGTCATTCTCTTCATTATAATTGCCCCCGTCGAGAAAGGTGGAGCCATCCTGGCGATCTAACAGCTGGGGACAAGAGGGTCGAAGTACTGCTTGAGGCGATCTACGTGAACAACATCAAGTCCACGTCGAGGATGGTCGCCGGTCGGCGTCAGAGGTTCAATGACGTAGTTTATGGGGGAGGTACGCTCGGCGACGCGGTAGGGACTGTGATAATTGGCAAGCTGGTTGGATGACAAGCCAGGAGCGCAGGGCGGTACATGAAGCCAGACAAGTGCTCCAGGAGCGAATGTTGCGACAGGAGGGTGGACGTAATTCCGGGCGTTTTTCTGGCGTTGTTGGTCGGCCGTAGTAAAGCGCTTGGCTAGTTGGCGGCAATCTTCAACGCAACGGGCGACTTCCGACACGGGCGTGCACTATGAGACATCTGGTGCGTATGGCAGCAACGTGTCGATAGTGTGCGACGGCTGGCGACCGTACAGAAGGAAGAAGGGGGAAAACCCGGTTGTGACTTGCGTAGCGCTGTTATACGCGTATGTCGCAAATGAAAGAACCAGGTCCCAGTTTGTTTGATGAGATGCAACATGTGTCGCAAGCATGTCGCCCAGTGTCCGTATAAACCGCTCAGTCAGACCGTTCGTCTGAGCGTGGTAGGCAGTACACGTCCGATGTACAATATTGCACTGGTGGAGAAGTGCTTGACTTACATCGGAAAGAAATACGTGCCCACGGTCACTGAGGAGTTCAGGAGGAGGACCGTGTCGCAGCACAAAACGATTGAGGATGAAAGAGGCGACGTCCTGTGCTGTCGCCATGGGAAGAGCAGCGGTTTCAGCGTATCGTGTAATGTTGTCGATAGCAACGATAGCCCATCGGTTTCCCGCTGTGGTCAAAGGTAAAGGTCCATATAGGTCAATTCCAACGCCGTTGAATGGGCCGTCTAGGCACGGAAGGGGCTGTAATCAGCCTGCGGCAGGATGCGGTGTTTTTTTTTCGTCGCTGACACTCGTGGCAGCCGCGAATGAACTTGCGGACAAAGCGAAATATTCCGCGCCAGTAGTACCTTTTGCATAAGCGTTCTTAGGTCTTGAAGACACCGCCGTGAGCACACTGAGGGTCGGAGTGAAAGGACGCGCAGATTGTAGAGCGCAGCGTTCAGGGGATCACTAGGAGCCACTTCCTACCATCTGGGGAGTAGTCCCGCTGGTACAAGAGGCCATCACGAATGCGGAAGTGTGAAGCTTGGCGTCGCAGTGTTCGAGTGGGCGAAAGGGTGGGTGCCTCGGATAAAACGCCAAGAAGTGAATCTATCCATGCATCGTGGCGCTGTGCAGAGGACACGGTGGCGACGTCAAGAGTTGACAGTGGGTGGTCTATAGTGGATATGCAAGCAGTTTCGGTGGATAGTGGTGACGGCGACAGTGCATCAGCATCGGCATGCTTGCGTCCGGAACGATATATAACGCGGATATGAAACTCTTGAAGTCGAAGAGCCCAGCGGGCAAGGCGACCTGACGGATCCTTCAGCGAAGACAACCAAGATAATGCATGACGATCCGTAACTACATCAAACCTGCGGCCATATAAGTATGGGCGGAACTTGACAAGCGCCCAAGCTATTTATTGCCAAGCATTCTTTCTCGGTGACGCTTTAGTTTGACTCAGCCTTGGTGAGCGTTCTGCTGGCGTATGCGATGACATACTCTGCGAACCCAGGCTTTCGTTGTGCGAGAACAGCACCCAGGCCGACACCGCTGGCGTCTGTGTCAACCTCAGTTGCGGCCTTAGGATCATAGTGGTGCAGTATAGATGGTGACGTCAGGAGACGGCGGAGGGTGGAAAAGGCTTGGTCACACTCAGAAGACCACGACGAGAGACTGGTGGCGCTGCTTAAAAGTTGGGTCAAAGGCGCAATTATAGAGGCGAAGTTGCGCACAAACCGGCGAAAGTAGGAGCATAACCCTACGAAGCTTCTTAACTGCTATAGAGTCGTCAGTTTGGGAAAGTCGGTGACGGCACGTAGTTTGGCCGGGTCCGGAAGTACACCGTCCTTTGATAGGACGTGACCGAGAATTGCAAGTTTTCGTGCAGCAAAATGGCATTTCTTGAGATTGAGTTGGAGCTGAGCGTTCTTCAGACAAGTCAGGACATGATTGAGGCGTTCGAGATGGGTTGCGAAATCTGGCGTAAAGACAACAATGTCGTCGAGGTAGCAGAGACATATGTGCCCCTTCAAACCCCGCAGAACCGAGTCCATCATGCGCTCGAAGGTGGCAGGCGCATTGCCTAGGCCGAAGGTCATGACATTAAATTCATATAGACCGTCAGGCGTGACGAAGGCTGTCTTTGAACGGTCGGCCTCTGCTAAAGGCACCTGCCAATACCCGGATCGCAAATCTAACGATGAAAAAAAAAATCATCACCTTGTAAGCAATCAAGGGCATCGTCAATTCTGGGTAAAGGGTACACGTCTTTCCGAGTGACCTTGTTTAGGCGCCGGTAATCGACGCAGATGAGAATCGTGCGATCTTTTTTTAACGAGAACCACAGGGGATACCCACGGACTTTGTGAAGGGCGAATAACGTCGCGTTTAAGCATATCGTCCACCTGGTCGGTAATAACTTGATGTTCCGCGGTGGAGACACGGTACGGACGTTGTCGCACTGGCGAGTTGGAGCCGGTGTCGATGGAGTGGACAATGGTAGAAGTTCAGCCAAGGGCACGTTGGGCGACATTGAAAGACTCGCAGAACTGGTAGAGCAGCTGGAGAAGAGCAGAGCGTTCAAATGGCGACAGTCCGTCTGCGATCGACGAATTGAATAGGTCGGCAGCTGGTACATCAGAAGGGTTAAGAGCACTGACGGCGTCGAGGTCGCGTCGAGCGGTATCTTGCAGCACGGAAAAAAACTGGCCGATATCAATGGGTTCCACGCATCCAAGGAATTCACCTTTAAGCAGTTGGATGGGATACGGAAGACGATTTGTGAGGCAGAGAGCGCTTGTTCCATTCGAAATAGACAGGGTCGAATAAGGCAGAAGAAGTGGCTTCCGACTTAGAAGGAGGCGTGATGGTTCAAAGAATGCAGCTTCGTCACATATGCTGTTGCAGAACACTGGGAGCAAAACAGCTGATGTTGGCGGAATTTCTGTGTCCTCTGTTATGACTAGTTTGTGAGTGGCTTGATGAGTGAGGTTGTAGGGCGGGTCATACAATGGGAAGAGCTCAAGATCAGATCTGGCACAATCAATAACGGCGTGATTACACGATAGAAAGTCCCAGCCAAGTATGATGTTGTGCGGGCAGGATGAAAGGACGATAAACTCAACAATATAAAGTTCTTTAGCGATAATAAGTCGAGCAGTGCAGGCGGCTATAGGCCGAAAGGGGTCTCCATTCGCTGTACGTAAGGGCATCATCTCAAGAGGCGTAGTCACTTTTCGAAGCTTGCGGCAAAGTTTGGCATCTATAACAGAAACGGCAGCACCGGTATCGACAAGAGCATACGCATGGGTGCCTTCAACAAAAACTTGGACAATATTCATCTTGTAACTGCAGCGCGCACACGAGAAACGAGGACAAAAAGGTGAAAGTGACAGACCTTTTTGTCCTCACCTTTTTGTCCTCGTTTCTCGTGTGCGCGCTGCAGTTACAAGATGAATAGATACCAACTTGCCCAACTTTCAGTACTTTTGCAATTCGACAATATTCGATGGTAAAGTTCGAGGACTTGAGCATTTCGACAGCGCAGTTCTTGCCTCTTGAACTACGGGGGCTATTTTCTCAAACATTTTTTTTTTCAAAATTTTTTGCGCGCAAATAAACAGGGACGAAGAAAAGGAGACACAAGGACGAGCGCTTTCTAACAACTGATGTTTATTATTGAAGAACCACCGGCTTAA